>NW_019385212.1:0-180369 GCF_000671375.1 Centruroides sculpturatus
AAACACGAAACACTGGTAAAAAAAATAAATAAATAAATAATTCGGAGCAAAGACGTCATCCGTTTAGAAAACTCGTTTTAAATATTAAATCATCTTTCAAAAGATGAAAAGAAAAAAAAACAAAATTCTTAAATAATTTATCATTTTTAAATAACTAAATATAATAAAAGACTTTTTATAACAAAATAAAATCAATCAAATTCAAAATTCGTCACGGAGTGACGTAAGAAGATTCTACCAATCATTTTTACGAATAGAAAAATTAATTTTCTTTCTTTCGTACGTCACGACGCGCTTTTTTTTTTTTTTTTCATTTGAGTCAAAGAATTAACGCTTTAAAATACTTGAAAACATCTGGAAATGATAAATTCGCCATTGGAAATTCAATTTTCAAGGACGTATAGGCGGAAAGATATTTAAGTTTCGTCTCAGACACAGGAAACGCATAAAAAAAAGGGTGTGAGAGGAATTTATTAATAGATTAATATCTCCATTGGCGCATTTGTAACTTCCTAAAAGACTTCTAAACGTATCAAAAGATTAAAATATTTTCAACGTTCGGCCATGGCGCCATCTGTTGTCGGAAACGGTAACGACACGTTTTACTTTTTTTTTTTCCTTTTCTTCTATTAAGACAGGAATGTTTGGAAAATATGCAAATTTTTCTCTTACTTTTCTTTCGTGTGATCTTTTTGACCTTCTTAACTTCGATATATCGCGAAGAATCACAAAGGTCGCTAGACAAGAGATACCTAAATGGAGTTTTTAATACAAGGTCGCAATTATAAATCAAAGTGAGCGACCTTGAACAGTATAATAATTTCTTTTTTATTTTTATTTTCCATTTTTCCTACTATTATATTAACTGTTTCGTGTGCTTTATTATTATTATTATTATTATTTCGGTATTGAAAGGGTAAATTCGTCTAAAAATTTGAATTAATTCGAAGGAATAATCCGCCAAGTGGCGGGTTATTGCTTTGCTGGTCACGTGACCGCGCCCTCCATTTCATCTCCGACCTTGGTTGTTCGCCCTTTGACGAACGGAATGTCGCCCGACCGGTCCCCCCCCGACGGCCCCCGCTGCATTTTGGCTATGTGCCCGATTGGGTTTGGATCCCGCGCTACCGTATCGTCCGTACCAAAACCATAAAAGGCCTCCGAGTCCATTCCCCATCTCACCTTATTTAGAACGCAACTCATCTGCGGTGACACGTGATCACCAAGATTTTCGCTGCCAGATGGCGCCGTGGACGAGTTCGTCTGCTTTATTTTTCGTCCACCTTAAATAATAATAATAAAAAAAAACCCAAAAATTTAAAACTAAATTTCTTTTTTTTTTTTAATTCGAATTATATTTTTAACTCTTTATTAATAATAAGAAAGAAAATATGATTTATGCTAAAATATTTCGAAAATAATTAAATGAAAATAATAGTTAAATTCAAAAAAACAAATAAAATAATAATAATAATATCTGACGTCACGGTGACGTAGAGGACTTTTCGAATTCGAATTATATTTCCAGGGAATAGCGTATTCGCCGTCTTTTACGCCGCCGTTCTTCGTTATTACACAATATTTTACTTAAATTAACTTGTTAAACTTCCTTTCGCACGAAAGCCAGACGTTTTAAATTCCGCGTGGCGGAGATTTTTCAGCGATTTTTGGCCAAATTTCAATCGTCCTTTGCATAAATTTGGGCGCTCGTCAAACCATAAATCATCACTCCACGGCAACGTTTAACGATTCAAATCTTCGTATAAAAAAAAAAATTAATAATAATAAAATAAATTAGCAATCGTACAAAATCGTATGCAGGCGCTCTTTCCTAATCATCTTAAAGGAAAGTTGACGAAATTACAATTTGATAATTTCCTTTTCGCTAAAAAGAAAGAAAGAAGAAAAAAAAATACATTAAATAAAATTCAGACTAAATTATTTTGAAATCAGACTAAACATATTCTGGTTTATGCAAAAAAAAAAACCAATTATATACTGTATATATTCTGTTTACATAAATATATCGAATTATTTAAAGAATAAAAGTTATATATAACTGAATATTAAAAAGTACCGCCGTGTGGTAATAGTAGCGAAGAGGTTAAAACGTCACAGTATCGACAAAAGGTCAAAGGTACAAAGTTTAAACATGTGAATGCCTTCAAAGACGCGCTTAAGATCTATGGCCTCTTGACATTAGATTGGATGGACACGTGGCTTGTGTTTGCGAGAGAAGAAAATGATTTTCCTCTTTAAGGTGATAATTACTGTGCCAATTCGGTTGGAGTTTTATTTAATCATCATCCTCTTCTTCTTCTTCTTTTTTTTCTCCTCTCGAAGCAGATGAGCGTTTTCTTTGTGTCCATTTTTCGAAGATAGAGCCCGAGGGCCCCCGCTCCACTTTCACGTCACGACCTAGACGTTTGTTTAATCAAGCGATTTTTACCAGACAAAACTAGCTCTAGTTTTCCTCGTAGTCACGTGCCAGACGAAATGGTCGAAAGGAGGACGTGTTTCGTGTGCATAGAGATTAAAGGTCAAAGAAGAAAACAAAAAACAAAGAGAGAGAGAGAGAGAGAAACAAAACAAAACAAAAAAAGAAAAAAATAAAGTCGAAAGAGGTCGTGAAAGAGTTGAATGCTTCCGCTCGAAACTCTTCATTAGTGAAGTGTGAGTAGATAAAGTGAGATCTTTTTAGATCATCAGAAAATTTTGCTGAATGATGGTCATTTTTATGCAAGTAACAATTGATAACTGATTATTATCATCCTTGTCGTGTACGTCTAAGAAAAGAGGAGGACCAAACACGAAACACTGGTAAAAAAAATAAATAAATAAAAAATTCGGATTAAATTTTCATATATTTAGTATTGTAAACTACAAAGAAATTTTCTTTTATAAGGTAAAGCCAGGAATTTAATAACAACCCTAAAAATTGTCCCTAATTATCATAAATAAGAAAGACTTTCCTGTACCTAATCACTTTCGTAATATAATAAAATTTGCTAAACTAATAAATTATATTTACGTCTATAAAATATATGATAAATAAGATATTTCTTACACAGATACACAATCATTATTCTCTAAATAATATTTTGTCAATGAATCAAAAAGTGTTTATAGAAATTTTTCTATGAAAGAATATTGGAATTTCATCTTATTTCTTGATAGATTAATTAAAAGGCATTCACTATAGGCATGAATCACTAAATATATATTACGAAATTACTCATATTATTAAACATTCTACACAATTGCAATATCCCATTCAAAATTTCTTTTTTTTTTTAATGTTTTGATCCGTGAAATAAGATTTTCCACATGAAAGATGACAAATAATATATTAATTTCCATATACTTCCCCTAATACCGTGAATTATTAAGACATAAACCATTATTTTTCAAAATATTCCTCCACTTAGAATGTGGATTTCTCAGCAAAAAAAAGAAAAAAACGCCCAACGTCACGAAATAAGAGGGATTTTCCTGTATATAATTACTCAAAACTCTCTTATTTTCTAATTAATCTATGCGATTATTTAGGTTATCAGAATGCCAAGAAAGCGCTGAATGATTATGAAATAATCTACATTCAAAATAAACAAATTGATTCCAGTCTAGACATATTTTATACTAAAAGAAGGGTGAGGAAAATTTATATTGAAAGACAAATCCTTTAAAAGAAACTCCTTGCCGAGTAATAAAACAAGACATAAAAGTTTAAAATATTTAAAAAGATTACCCCCCCCACAGAAGGTTCAATATATCTATTGTTTGTATGTGTATGTTGCATTGTAAACTGCAACTTAAAAGAATATAAAATATTTTTTATTGAGGTTCACCTTACATTTAATAGAGGACGGAAATAATGTAACCTAGAATCATCAAATGAGTACCAGTTACACAATTGATATATATTTTTGCTAGTTTTCGGGATAATAATAGTTTTGTATGTATATATATATATATATTGCGTATCAAATCTGAATTGATCTTGTCCCACTTGACGAAAACTTCCTGAATTAAAGTATGTTGACCGTTCATTGAATTTTTAGCTATGAAAATCTTAAAACTGGTTTTCAAAAAAGATGGACTAAATCTTCCGCTTCTAAAATCGGTTCAATGATCACATTTAGATGGTTAAAATTCGAAAATAACCGAAAAAAATCGTGGAGTTTGCAATGAGTCGGGGGTACCACGTATTCCTCCATTGCATGGCGTTCAGCGATTTAAACTTTGATGCTGTCAAATGATTGTTTTCGAGCTTAAAAGTTGTCATTAATTTCTATTTTTTGACGTGGATAACGTTTAAAAATAACTTGGATCGATGTGCTTCGTTTGTCTTCGGAGCTTATGATCTTGATATTTTTTTTGGGGAGGGATTCGGTCGCGAGTTCAAAATTCGCAATGTCCAACCGATACGGAAGGAAATGAATTCTTAAAACACGATTTTAATAAAACTTTAGGTCACTATCTGTACGAAGTCGTGACTAAATATATGGTCGAAGATCGTCCTACATTTAAATCATCTCACGAATTTCATCTTTGATAGACTTGGACCATATTCTTTAATCAAGATGGACCCTCGTCCGAGCTATCAACTTGTCTCGTTTTTCTTTTCTTTTATTGTTATTAACTGGATTTTTCTAAAAAAAAACTTTTATTCATACTAATTGTAAAATAAGGATAATAAGTCCTTTGCAAAACGGGTTCCATAACATTTACATAATATGGAACATGAGAAAAGTTCGAAATTAAGGAATTACGAATTGAAGGTTAAGTTCGAGATAATTTTCTTCTTTTTATTTCATTTAATTTATATATTTTTTTCTTTTCTTAGCAAATCAGAATATTAAATGTGTGTGATTTAATTTAATTGTAATTAACTTTGTAAGAAATGAATTAGAGGAGGGAGGGAGAGTGAGTGGTGGGGAAGGAAAAAAAAAATTGACTTTCATTCGCCAAAAAATGGCTTCTTTTATTTAAAAAAATCTTAATTTTTATAACATTTTTTAATTAACTTTCTAGGAAATTACGGATATTAGTCTTTGACCCGTGATTTTCTACGAATCAGATCACTTTTCCTTCCTCCGTTTTAATCACGTGACGCCGCAGGCTAGCGCGTATGGCGCCATATTGGCGACTGTCTCTTTTCCAAAGCGATTGGATAATTTATTGTAAGGTTTAAAGAACAGGAAATTGGACAAATTTGTATCTAGATTACCTTTAAGTTTATTTTATAAATAGTCTCGTTCCTTCTACTACTACTACTACTTTTTTTTTTTTTTCTTTCTTTCTTTTACTTCCCTCCCCCCCTTGCATTCACTTTCAGCCCGAGCACATAGGCGATTGTTTTAATTAACAAAACGGTAATGTTGCGAAAGGACAAATGAGCCATTCCACACCCTGTCGTCCTTCGAACGCGAATTAAATGACAATTTTAAATTCGAAAACTTGATATTTAATTTATTTAACTGATGGAAAATTTAGCTAACACATAAAAGGAAAATAAAAATTAAAAAAAAAAAAAAAAGGAGCATAAACTTTTTGCAAAGAGAACGCTTGCGAGTTTGGATTCTCATCACTAGACTAGAAACTATTTTTCATCCCCCTTTGCATGTTTTTTTTTCCTTCCATTTTTCTTTTTAAAGTGCTTCCCATCCACAGACAAAATATAGTTTTCTCATGCCAAACTAAATTTAGAATATTCTACAAAATCCCATAAATGCCTTATCCTACAAAGGGGGTGAAACTAATAAAAAATAAAGAAAACAAATCTTTACAATCCTAAACAAACGTAACAATCAATATACGTGTTGTAAAATAATATTAAAAAAAAAAATGGAGATTTTCACGAATATTTTCACAATTTTCACCATAAATTTGTTTATATTCTTATTAATAAAGTTTGTATACGTTATAGTGTTTAAATATTTGATGAAATAATACGAGAAAAACGGAGAGATGTATAATGGGAGAGGGGAAAGAGAAAACAAAAAAGGTCGCACTTGTACTAAAATGGAGGAGAATTGTGGTGTACACGCGATTTTTCTAAACAAAAACTTAACTAGTGTCGTATTTACAAACACAGATCTTGTTCATTCAATAAAAACACGAGAAAATATTCCTCGTGTCTCATTACTGCGCATCCCGTTATCGATTATTCTCCCCTTCTGCATTTCAAACACACACACACACCACACACAGAAATGCACGCGGAACATACACACACAAAACAGAAGTAACACTTCTATTATATATATTGTATAATGCAAAACACTTAAAGTAGTAGATTAATATAAAATACTATTTTAAAAAAATCACACCTAAAATTTATAGTATTTATTAAAAATGAATCCCGAAATAAAGGGCATTAGAAGTGTTACTGCATGTGTTTGGTGTGTACGTGTGTGTACTATGGGGAGACGGGTCTTTAGTGCATCCTATCACAGAATGCAACATTTTTTGGCGACTTGCCAAGCTCGTGCTGACCTCCCTACCTGTCTCGACTGGAGGATCATCTAGTATTGGGGCAGGCTATTGGTTAGCGGGTAGAACCCACTAATATCGCGTCATTTTATTGGTCGGGTGGATGATGTACGTGTATACACCGACACACGCCGTAAGCCGTGACGTCATAACCGGCTCCATTGTGTTTAGCCGAGATGTAGGCAGTCTGCTTTCGCGCCACGTTGATATCAGTGACGAATGCTGGCGGGCAAGCATTAGTACGACCCTTGTTTACAAACAAGAGCACCTGTCATTATTACAATTTCAATATGAAAAAGGTAAGTTCTTTCGTCTTTTCCTTCTATCCGTTTCCTACCTCTTATAACACAACCGAATTTTAAGTCTCGTGGGCGTCTGTACCGGCGTTAAATCGAAACACGGTAACACAATTAATATACTCGATCGAAAAACATATAGAAAAAATACACACACATATATATACACATCTTATCGTGATGGTGAAGGGTATTGAATTGTCTTAAACATGTATGTATAGATTTTTTTTTTTATTCTTAAATTTGGACAATAGGCGGGAGGAGACCGCACCCTGTTAGAGGCGGGAATTTTACCGTTCGTTAAGTGACTGTAGAATTTTTGGGGGACAGAAACATGTTTAATGTCTACCTCCACCCCGTTTGTATAAAATAGGTTAAGCATCTTATCCACATCTTAACTAATTAGATTATTTAAAATGCTCCTTAACTCTTTTCTCCATTATCTCGTCGTCTTTCCCCCCATCTATTATTTTCATCACACAACGCCAGTCTTCCCCCCTCCCTAGTTTCGTTATGGGTATACACGTTCCTCATTCAGTAATTGTTTAATTTATTTATTTATTATTATTTTTTTTTCTTTTTCTTTCTTTCTGTGGATACATACTAAAACACAACAAAGCCTGGAGCTATATATGAAATGGTTTCAGAAGATATTTTTCGATTTTTTTCTTTTACTTTTTACCGAACAGGTTGACGTACCAAATCAGGTTCCATGACCACATTCCACACGACCCAAAATAAACAAACATATGGCAACACGAGGTGTAGTATTTACTAAATGGACAGACCGACATAACTACGGGAGGAACGAAGTGTAGACAGGGGATGGCGCCTCTCACGCCTACTGTTTTTTCTCCCTCTCGATACCATTTCCTCCCCCTTTTACGCGTACGTAATCAAATTTACGTCACCGAGCACATTTGCATAATCTAAAAAAAAAAAAAAAAGAGCAGCGTAAAGGGTGAACGTTTCCGCCATGTTTACTGTTGTTGTTATTATTATTATTATTGTTGTTGTTGTTATTATCTTTAAACTTTGTTTACTTTCATCCAGTCGTAAAACCGGGTTTTAATTGAGTGTTAAAATGTAAACTTTCATCTTTACTCCTGTCATTTATTTAAACAAGACATTTAACAGGGACATTGACTCCCTGTTTAATATTGGGGTCGCCCAATAGCGAGGACCGGATTCAGTGGCCTGGATTTAACAAAACATTCCTAAATCATAACAGTGTATAAAATTTAAAAATAAATAAATATATATATATATATATATATAAATACAAGGTGANAATTATGAAGCAAAAACAAAAAGAATTCTGGTTTGTCCGGTAAAGTTGATTTCTCGTTCACCTCTCGACTTGTTCTTGTGTTGGAACAAAGTTTTGGCATCGGATGGGTGGTCCCACGAGACGCCTACACCATTGTTAACAACTGTATGCCCCTTTACGATGACGTCACGCGTGAGGGAAGAAGAAAAAAAAATTCTAATAATTACTAATAAAATTGTATGGGTTGTTGAGAAAAATAAATGGAAACTTTTCTAGTATGAAGCTGTTTGTTATATGAATCACACGACGCGCTAAATGGTGATTGACGCAACACTTAATTGTTATTGTCTGTCGTCATTTAATTTCGATAAACATATTTATAGAAAAATACAGTATATGAATAGGTATTGTTTAAAAATAAAAAATAACACCTTGCAGCTTATTGTTAACCGGGGTATTAAAATTCAAATATCCAATGATTTTCTTGTGAGGGGGGGAGAAAGGGTGTGAGAAATTAGGTCGATCGGAAAAGTGGTTTCCGAATCGAGTCACATGACTTAATAATAACTTCTGCCCCCCTTCAATATAATAATAATAACGAACCAATAAAACAGTAGCCAAACGGGAGAAGTGCGTACGCGAACAATACAGTTAATTGTGCGTGCCATTTGTAAATTTTAGTAAACGTAAAATCGAAAGATTAAAGGGGGTGTTAGACAGAAGGCAAAGTTAAGTAATTCGATTGGAGGACGAGTGTTTTAACCGACTCGATCGTATCCCGTAGCGTATTTCATTGAGTAAACGTAAGCGGAGTACGTAAAATGTAAGCAATTCTCGTGTTTGTAAACACTACGGGAGCTTTGTTATACTATAAATGCTACTTCATAGCAATCATTTGATGTAGTGCGGTAAAACAGTCGCACTGTTACCTATTTTAACGGTCACGTTATTCGTGCAAAGGTAGTCGAGTGTGTCGTATGTTTCATCATTTAACAACTGCAGAAAAATCCGAGTTCTACGTATGCTCATTCCGTTTTCAAGGGCACTAATTACACATGTATTATAATCGTCTATTGTACAATTTTTGAAAGCCGGTAAGCTAAGTAAATAAATAAATAATATAACAACGATAACTCGGGACTTTTTAAGCTAGAGACTAACAAGGTCAAGGAGAAATTTTATAGAATACTTAACCGAAAAAAAAGGGGGGAGATCCCACACACGTCTTGACAGGTCGTAAAACTAAAATGGACTTTTCGAGATTTTACTCCATTAGCCAAAAAGTAATGCCAAAAAGTGGATGAAAAGTGTGTAAAAGACGGCTCAATTCTTTTTTTAGGAACCTTTTACATACCTCGAACGGCTTACAGACTCGCTACTAAATGATCTAAACTTAGCGAGGTTAGGCTATAATTAACAGAACGAGTCGGGGCGCATGCTCCTTTATGGAAGAACACCTCGCCACTGCGAAATAAAATCGATATTGATGACGGAAGTGAACCTTTACCGGCGAACTCTGACCCCCGACCGATTGATAAAATTCGCCACGCATGCGTCATCCTACTTTTCGTCCCCCTTCTCCCCTCTCCCTTCTTTCTTACACTTAGTTCAACCGGGCTCTCACTTCGTCGAATCGACATTAGATGGAGTTCAGAATGGCGCGAGTCGAGTGGGTATCATTGAAATTTATCACTTTCCATCTTTAGAATATCGATTTCGGTTCATTTGTATCCTTCTCCTCCTCCCCCGAATTGTTGTAACGTATTCGTAACGATTTCTTAATAATAATAAATAAATAAATAAATAATAAATAAAGTCATTTACCTCGTGAGAATTCTTCACGACAAAATTCGAGTCCATTTTCTTTACTTCAAACCGTTTAAGTAATGGGAATGTTTCGCCATTTTCTTAATTTCTAGCTTCAATAAAATAATAATAATAAAACATTAAATACTGAGAAATCTAAACAGAATCAATCGAGATCTTTTAATTTTTCGCCTAAATTATGTAAATAATACACAGGGGGGTACGAAAATAGAAGTACAGCTGTGAATCTGAGAAGTACAGATGTTCCGTATTCCTTATTTATGATTTGATTTATTCATAAAAATAAATGATAATAAATGTATACTCGGCTTTGTGTATAAAGAATATAATGAAAATAAGTTATAATTCGGCATGGCCTGTGATTTTAAACCGATTTTGTAAAAAAAAAAATTTGCACTCTATTGTTGTTATTAACACCAGTTTAAAAGAAGCAGGGGAGAGAGTAGAACGAAAATAACAAGATTATATAATTTATTTATATATACAGTCGATCCCCCCTATAACACTGTTGATAATTCCGTTTTATATGAATTCCATGTTGTACGAGTCACTTAGATTTTACAAATACGTGAGCCTCTCGCAGCCTGGCACACGTATTTGTAAAATCTAAGTGACTCGTACAACATGGAATTCATATAAAACAGAATTATCAACAGTGTTATAGGGGGGATCGACTGTATATATAGGCCTATATATATATACTTTTTTTCCTTCTGTTTGTAAAATTCCAATTAGAATATTAACGCAATGTAAACGTCTCGATATTTCACACGTGACGACTTTAGTTTACATTTCGGCTATGTCTAAATATTCCGTTGCGAAATTCGTCACGTGTGGATCAGGAGTGCAGTTGATGACGTCTTTTTCTTTGTATATTTTAAAAAAAAAAAGTAATAACATTCGATGTAATGATGCCCTTTAAGTGACTCATTAATAATAATTACACCAACGAGCGCAATTGTTAGCGAATTTATTATAAAAATCGGTCTTCAAAACATCATTATATATATATATATATATAATTATTAAAGATTTTTTATTATTTCATTTATTATATGAATTATTTGTGTGTATAAATATAATACATAAATAAAATATAGAATGGATATAGTATACCTATATTATATATATGTGTGTATGTTTTATGTATCACTTTATGTACTTATTAACATAATACTAAATATCATCTATGTATATAAAACAGTAAATTTATTTACTATACTGGAAGTATATAAATATTTATTCCGATTATAGTAGTGTTACAAGATGTAGAAAATCGATTTATAAAACTCGAATTTGTCTTACATAATTTAAAGTTTCACACTTTAATACCCAGAGGTGAAACATCCCAGAGCATGTTTTAAACATAACGATTACACATATATCAACGATACCTTCTACCACTAAGCATATAAAATGTACAGTTAAAGGTGTACAGTACATTAATAAAGCCGGTGTGTAATCAAGATCGTAACTGTATCGAATATGTTTGGAAAGAGAACGAGTTATTAATTACTTTTAAATTAATTGCCTGCTGTAATTTCATTTTTATTATTATTAATTCTTTTTCTTTTTTTCTTTTTTCTTCCTCCTATTACTCGAATGCTTTTCTAAATTGTAATTATTACTTAAAGAGATTAAAAAATGATGAAATATTTTAATGCCATTAAGTAATATAACAGACTTGTCCTGATTATTTTCTTTGAAATGAGATTCTGCAATCACGCGTTAAGGATGGAGAAAAAAAAAATATATATCTATAATAAAGAAATAATAAATAAATCTGTGTTTACATATTAAGATTTTTTGATTGGTTTATAGATTTTGTAATAGTTTGACTAACTTGGGTCATAGGTGACGATTAGACAAACAAGGTCAAAAATATGTAGTCTCAACAGAAAGATGGCCAATGCTGATATGGCGTCTGGTTTATTTTTCATTTCTGTTGTTAGTTTTTTTTTTTATAAAATTATAATTAAATTACGTTTCTTCCCCTAAGGAAACACTAAGAGTTTGGACGAGAGTAGAAAACCCTAGCTAATTTTCCAGGGTTCACGAGACACTTCGAATCCTGGGTGGTCCCACGAGACGCCTACACCATTGTTAACAACTGTATGCCCCTTTACGATGACGTCACGCGTGAGGGAAGAAGACGGAGGGAAATTAATCCTCCCCCCTCTCTCTCTCTCTCTCTCGACTAATCCGTGAATAAAATCCTGGCATAATTAAATATATTGAATGACTACAAGGAGCGTTAATGGCACAATTGCATTTTTAATTATCGGGTTTTGTATGTAAATTTTTAAAACTTGTGGCTAAAGGGTATTACATAAGAAATATTTCGACATATTTTTTTTTATATTAGGAAATGTCTTAATATGTTTTAATTTATCGAGGGAATTATTTAGTAACCCCCCTCACCCTCCTTTCCGATATACGAGCCGATTTTTCTTCTTCCGTCGTCGCTTATTAAGCGTTTGCATCACACCACCTCTTCAAAAATCTGGAGTATTTTCGCGATTCAAATATGGCCGTTTTCACGCGAACTTTACACAAAATATTTGGCTAAGAATTACAGAATTTCGCGCCAGAATTGTACAATAAACGAACGATGGTAAGGCAGAGCGAGCGATTCGATAGTTCGACCACTCCCGCTTCTGGCTCGTTGCCAAACAATTGGGTGAGTATTTTGGAAACTAGATTGGCGCTCACTTCCTTACAAAAGTTTCGATTTGATAATCATTGAGACGTTTCTCTGTGACGTCACTTTCAAACCCAATACCATTGGCTAACAGGAGATATCCCTGTTATAAATAACAAATAAGGCATTAAAATAGAACAAACGGGAGGAAGGAGTTGGGTGCTTTATATACATGAAGCTCATTAATGTAATAAAAGCCATGGATGTTAAACAAGTGAAAATATTTCGATTTATGAGGGTAAGTTTTTAGTTAA
The DNA here is from genome assembly GCF_000671375.1 of Centruroides sculpturatus. Lineage (NCBI taxonomy): Eukaryota > Metazoa > Arthropoda > Arachnida > Scorpiones > Buthidae > Centruroides > Centruroides sculpturatus. The sequence continues at coordinate 12,844 of NW_019385212.1, forward strand.
CATTCGAATTTTCTGGGATTTTTTTAAAATATATACTGTATTTATTTTTTAAAGCTTCCCCTGAATTCTATTTAATTAGTTATCTTAACTGTTTCGAGAATTTTCATAGTATATGTTTTTTTTTGTTTTCCTTCCTTCCTTTTTTTTACTTAACGGTTATTTCGGTTTAAATATATTCCGGTGCCCGTACAGTTTGAGAACTCAGACGGATCTCAAGGACGCATTTTTGAAGCTCGTCAGCACTTTTATACGAGTTTATAGGAGTTTTCGAGAATATTTGGCGAAAATTCTATTTATTTTCCTTCGTCACTTTAAAGAATTTTCAACCTCTTCCCCATCAAAAACGGTGCCATTCTTCGCAAGAAAAATTCGGTATCCGGCGTCGAGCGATGATGGATTTTTACATGGAAAAACAGAGTAATAGAGTTCGGTTACATCACACGGGAATTTGTATACATGCGAGTTCAAAAACACTCTATCTATCTAGCGTGTGGTGGTGTGACATCACAACGTCGTCATGAAATCAAAATCTAAAGTACTCCCCGGGTGCCGAGGGACAAGATTTTCCAGATAATGTTAGCGCTTATGGCGGGAAATTGGGTTGAATGAAGTCAATACCTTGACCTACTCTGACGTCATTCCATTCGTTTCATGTCTATGCTCACAGGCTTTTATCCATAATCTGGTTTATCGTATTTTAGGATACGGCATACGTGACTTTTAAGGAATTTTTTAAATAATCATTCGAGTTTCGGCAATTTAACCAGCGTCTTTAATGAAGCAATTCTAGAAATTCTTTTCTTATGTAATATCATATCTATCGTTCTCCATTCATAAATTTCATTAATGGAAGACAGACAGACACGGGCTCAAGGTCTCGCTCAGTTTAAGGAATGACCGTCCTTGTCCGCACTTATTATGTAAAATGATGGTAAACCCGTCTCCTGTCTAATATAATTTAGGACAAGGTGAGCGCATTAGGCTCGATTAGAATAAGTAATCTTTCTCTGGTTTTCGTGTCGAATGTTATGTGTTATTTATTTATTTATTTATTTCTATTGAAATTATCCTCCTGCTCCTCCCTCGTTCTATTTATTTGTCATTTTGGAAAGACAACAAAAAATCTTGTCATCGATTGTTTTTCCTTCAAGGTTGGCTCGGATATGGTAAGCAAGATCTCTAACAAAAGATTCCTAACTTCTAATTGGATATGTAAACGTTACAGACCATGTTCTTCAATTTACCTGGCGCCAAACAGTGTACAGAACTGCTGACGAGCCGTTGAGCTATTTTGGAAACAGCCATGTTTGTAAATCTTTAAACGTTAAAATAAAATGTTTTGCTGTTCAGATATTATGACATAGAACAGGGGGGAAGAAAGAGAGAGAGGGGGGGTGGAGAAAAAGGCGGGGAGAATACTAAAGAATACAGAATCTTTATTCTCAGAAACGACTTATTTATTCGATCCCTGGGCCCTTTTTTTTTCTAAGAACCGACAGCCACTCCTTGAGACAGTAGGAAAAAACACGATAAGAGAGAGAGAAAGAGAGAGGATTTGGGGTAGGTTTTCTTTTCCTCTGTCAACGTGTACACGATATCGGAATGGAACAAGGCGCCAAAACACATTAAATTTCCTTTTCGGTAAAGCTTATCCATATTATCTGGTTGCTATATTTTACATTGACATACAAATTACGCATAGATTATGCAATTGAAATTCTTGCAAATTTTACAATTACGAATTGCGGTCTGCTCTGGTTTTGTCAAAATTTGGAACGAGGATTTGACTGGCTGAGCTAATAAAAATTGATTATCGAGACAAGGTTACAACTTTTCTCGAATTGACCTAGAAAATCTTGCTCGCATGGAGTCACTCTACAGAATATGGGAGGAGCTATGTGACTTTGTTTTTGTTTTTTAGTGAACAGGAACAAGAATAACTCTTTGCTGAGATATTTATAGAATTCTATACGGTCTTGTTAATTTTTTTTCCAGCGAAATAAAAAAAAAACTCTTGAATTAGAAAAAAAAAATTAAAGGAAATCTAAGGGTTTTTATATCATAGATAAGGTAAAACCGGAACGGATCGTAATCGTGGATTATACAGAAAATAGCTAATTATGAAGCAAAAACAAAAAGAATTCTGGTTTGTCCGGTAAAGTTGATTTCTCGTTCACCTCTCGACTTGTTCTTGTGTTGGAACAAAGTTTTGGCATCGGATCTGACCTAATTGCATTGCCAACTGAGAGATCCCGTGATCGAAATGGATTTCTTCCAAAAACATATGTACAGGAACACGAGCGCCCTCTGATGCCGATACACCAAGTCGTTTTCGTCTGTGACGTCACAGTCGCGATTGTAAAAATGCTGGCGGGAATTTTTCATTCAACATGTGATTTTTACGATCAATGAAACGAAATGCGTCCAGATAAGCGGAGTTTACACTTGTTGCCAAATGGTGAAAGATGGAAAGAGATTTTTTTCCCTTCCTTTGTGGTGAGTATTTAAATTATTCTGTATTTTATTTATTTATTTATTTTTTAGTTTCTACTAATAGAAAAAAATTTAAAAATTAAGTTTTGTATATAATTACATAACATTTAAAGTTTATAATGTATTTTCCTGTTAAAATGTTGTTAGAAGCAAATTTTTACAGTATAAAACGTTTAAATATTACTTACCAATAGAGATTTTCATTATCTTCATTGTAATTCATTTATTCACACATTCCTGCATTGACATAATACAAAATTAAATTTTTTTTTTTCTTCCTCCCTTGAAAAGACCTAAAAATAAATAAAAATAAATTAATAGAGCAATGCAGAAATTTAATATAAGAGGATATTGAAATAGATATTTCAATTGCAATATGAAAAAGATTTATTATTTTAAAGTAATGTGACATAAGCTATTAATGCATACTGAAAAATAAATTTAATTTTTAAAATATTATTATTTATTGTATAATATTTTAAGGCAGAAGAAATTAAAATTTCTAATTTATTAACCTTTTTTTTGTTTATTTTTCCCTCTTCCTTTTATTGCAGATAGCAAAAAAGATGTCTGGTAGCATTGGAATTTTGATAGCTGAAACAAGAAAAGAATGTGACATTGAACTAAAACTGGATAAAAAAAAAGAAAAAAAAATCAAAAGACATAACATAAATTATTAAACAAATTTAAATATATTCGATTAGCGAATATTATATTACAAATAACTTAAAACGTCTCAATATTTTATGCGATTTCAATGCCGTAATCGGCTTTAACTCATTGGATTATATACCGCAAATATTTCAAGAAAGTATTTGTGGTTATGATATAAGCTAGATATGACCTACTTCGCTTAACGTTACAATTAAATATTAGCATATTTACCAACAATTTAACGTTAAAAAAAAAAGGAATAAATTATCTGAAGGTGATATTTATTTTTCAAAACTTTCAAAAATGGGAAAATTACAATAAAAACAATAAGTAATTTATTTATAATATATTTGTAAGTATTACTGATTGCAATTATTTAAAAAAGTATTTTAATTACTTCAATATTGATAATTTTAAATATTAAACTGTCACGGATCTAATGTCCTTATGTAAACAAAACAGTAAATTCATTTGAAATTTTGCCAAATACTTTTGAACTATTTATTTTAAAACAAGTTTACAAACTTTGGCAAATGACAATGTAAAATATTTCATATTTTTCAATTCTTTTTTCCCCTCTCTTTCTTTCCTCTCTTTAGAATTTAACAAGTAATAAAGTTTATTTTTTTTTTTTTATCTCTCGCTCTCTTTTTATGTTTAAGAAATTTTTAAATTTGTATGAATTCATTCTTCATTCCACCAGTTCTTTGACTTATTACGTCAATTTTTCTACCTATTTCTTTGATATTGATTGAAGTTGTCTTTATTATTTTTTCAAAAATAGAATTCTATTTGCATTTATTATAACTGTATTTATATTTTTAAAGTAGATTCAATATTTTATTATTGCAATAAACATATCTTTTATTGCATTAATAATATAAAATTCAATCTTATTTTTTACCTTTTGAAATACTTTAATATATATATATATTTTATTTTGTTGTAGAAACTAATGTAAAATACTGTTTATATATCTACAAAATATTTATAGTTTTGAATCACCCGTTACATATTTAAAGAATGAAATATAATTATAACAACAAATATTTTTATACAGATATATAAATATAACTTTAAATTTTCATATCACTTAACTGTTTATCATTGATATTAATTCTATAGAATGATACTGGCAATTCATGATTTTTAATTAATAAATTCTGATCCATTTTCAAGGTGAACAAGTTACGTTTTTTTATACACTGATTTCCAAACTATACATTTTTAGATAACAATTTAGATAGAAAAACTGGCATCCGTCTATTGATATCATTTTAACCTAAAAATTTCGAGAAACAAGAATATTCATTCATGTTTTCGGCCATTAAAACCAAATAAAACAAATGCAAAGATTACATTACATTACAGCTGTATTAAAATTATTATTGTTATTTTAGTTTATTTAATCAACTAAATTTTCCCGTTGCTCGAATATTCTTTTCTTCTGGAATACTTTCAAGAATTGTAATATTAAACAATTTCAACTCAATTAATTATTTTCTTTGGATTTTTTTTTTTCCTTTCTTTTTAACTAAGAAATGTATTTAAAATTTAATTAAATAAAGATTGTGTGAAAGGATTTTATCTTGTAAAACTGTTTTACATTGTTACTTTAAAAAATAAAATAAATCTACTGTTTATATTCTGTAATTAATAAATAATATTTTATAAATACATTTATTAATATATCTGTGAATTAAAAAGATATGTCAGCTTGCATAATATTTATCCATTATTTAATAGTGATACAAAAACTATTAATTATAATTATAATTATTTCAGAACTTTTTGGATCAGATAAAATACAATAAATGCAAATTTCAGAGTTAGAATTTTATGAATGTAAATAAAATTCAAATTTAATATAACATTCAAGTGTTTGATTTAACTTTTCGAAAATTTTCATTACTGTTTATATGTTATTTAAATTGATACTTTTATTATTTTAAATGATACATTGCTGACAGTTACAAAATGGAAGCGGGTACTATTGTTTTACTTCTGATGGAATTTATGAACTTAATATATTGTTGATTTAATAATTGTATTATTTTGAAGGAAAAATGAATCCTGTATTTATTTACTAAGATTTTACTTTTTTTTTATTTCATTTGCTCTGTAATTAAAACTAACAGAAATAAAATATTCAAAAAATTTTTGTGTTTATCATTGATTTTTCTTAATTATCTTTATTTGTTTTCATGTAAGTAATTAAGTCTTTTAAAGTTTTACATTTAATTTTGGGAAATTCAGATAATATATTTAATTGACTACTCAGAATTCTTTAAAAAGTAAATAAATGTATGTTATATTTTAATATAAAGCAAAATTAAGAAATCAAAACATTTACATTTGTTTATCTTGCTTCTCTTTAAAGGAAAACAGATCTGTAGCTATGCCACCTCCTCAACTGGACGTACCAGAACTGATTATCACCAAATCGGCAGATGTAGACGAAAATAAAGAAAGAGGAAACTGGTCGAGCGGAGTGGAATTTCTGCTGTCGTGTCTGAGCTATGCTGTTGGATTGGGCAACATTTGGCGGTTCCCCTACCTCTGCTACAGGAACGGAGGGGGTGAGGGGTTTTTCATTGGGCCACAGCTCATTTCTCAGGTGCAGGACTTGGTTACATTAAATGAATGGACACGTAGAATCTGTCCTTTAATTTAATAATGAGCTTTTATAAACTTAATGTTAGTCAGCTGTGGTCTATTTTTCTTATTAATAGATTTAGTTGTAATTAATTTAGATAAATAACCTAAATTTATCATAAATAAAAATACTGCGTTTAGCAGTTTATTTAAATTTATAAATTAAATTTGACACTTTTACAGATAAAGGTATGATATAATTAACTAATTTTTCTAGCCTAGAATATTGTTCAAAGGAAATGTATCTAATCGATCAATTTTATATTTCCCATTACAGGTGCATTTCTCATACCATACACCATTATGCTGATCTTTGTCGGTTTGCCCCTTTTCTTTCTCGAGCTATCATTCGGACAGTTTGCTAGCGAGGGCCCAGTGACGATATGGAAAATATCACCACTTTTTCAAGGTAAAAAAAAAAAAATGACATTCTTACGGAACCAAAATCAATTTCAATCGGAAATTAGGTATTATTCTTTTAGAAGTAATTTAAATTTTAAATGAATGTAAATTAAATATTTTGTAATTTTCCATTTATTTGTAGGATTAGGTTATGCTATGTTTCTGATGTCAACATTAGTTGGTGTATATTACAACATGATTTTAGCTTGGGCTCTTTTTTATCTTTGCTCTTCATTTACAAGTCATGTTCCTTGGAGTTCATGTGATAATTGGTGGAATACCAATGGTTGGTGATCTTTGTAATGGAAAATATAATTTAAAAAAATGTGACTTAACAATATTTCAACATAGTTAAACTAGTTTTTTTCTATTACAAAATATTAATTTTTTTTTTAATAATTCAGCAAACAAAATTTATCAATTATAAAACTAGTTTTGATATACTTAACTATTTATTAAACCCATTGATTTGTAAATAAACGTAATTATCGTAACTGAATACTAATGAACTTTATACAGACACATTTTGAGTATAACTTGTCTGCTTGGACTTTCTTTTTAACTAGGACTTGACAGGTTAAAGTTACAATAAAGGTTTTTTAGTACAAATTTGTGTGGGTTTATTCCCTTCGATATAACTAGTTAAAAAGAAAGTGCCAGTAGACAAATTATACTCAATATATAAAATAAAGGACAAAAAGCATGCAATCATTTATTACTACTTTATTTAAGATAATTTTCTTATTAATAACAATATCAATTGTAAATCACTATAAATATTCTTCAATTTGGCTTTTGTATCTTTGTATTTAGGAAGTAAAAACTATAATATAAAGAACGAATTTCATTACATACCAATGTTAAATATAAAAATTTCATTAATATTTAATGTAAAATTTTAAATTAAAATAAAATGATGTTTATTTCCAGCTTGTAGAAAATTCGATACTAAAAACTGCACTGCTCACGATGGTATTGTTGTTGCTAATGGTTCGTGCATACTAAGGAGTCAAGTCAGTAACGAAACCTGGGCAGCAATTTCGAATTCAACAGATAACACAAAAATGGCTAGCGATGAGTATTTCCAGTAAGTATTTAAAAATTTTTAAATACATATCTATTATTTTCATTTATTTATTTGATATATTTTCATATAAAAATGTCAAAATAACTAAATTTATGAATGATTTAAACTTTTTCAGTAATTTCGTGCTCGACCTTACCGATGGACTACACGATCTTGGTGGCTTACGATGGCAATTGGCTATGTGTCTTCTGGGATGTTGGGTTATTGTCTTCTTCTGCCTTCTTCGTGGCGTTAAAAGTATGGGCAAAGTAAGTAGATTTTTTTCTTTTTTTGTTTAAAGCTGATATACAATTGATTATTTTTCATTTGAAAAGGAAAAAAAAAAATTTAGGAAATCAATATTCAAATTTTTCGGTAATTACCACATTAGAATAACTAAAGCAGCAGAGCACTCGCATAATTATTCAAATATCATTGACTTGATCTTCACCTTTGACATTATCTTTTTAACAGCTTTAGTCCTTTTCAAACTTTTTCTTTTTATTAAAACAATCAATTTAAACTGTAAATTTTTCTAGAAATTCTTAGTTAAGTTCGGAGAAAATACATACACTGATATATTATATGTCAGCCGTTTAAAGTATTTATTTTGAAGCCTTCTGGCAATATTTTTGTTTTCAGTTATTACCTTACATTTGTATTAATTCTGAGAATAATTATTTTTGAAAGAAAAAACATTACAAGTCGAATTCCATAGTTTAAACAAAGTTTTAGTTATTTCATTAATAATAAATAATGATAAATTATATTACAAAAATACATTATTGTATACTTTAAAAAAAAATAATAAAAAAAGAAGAAAAATAATTACTTTCACTAAATATATCTTATCACAAATAATTTTTATAAACTAATTTAAAATTTAAAAGTAAAAAAGGAAAAATCTTTTTCTTTTTTATGCTGTTTTTTTAACTTTACAAAATTCCAAAGCTGTATAAATTTCTAAAACTATAAACATTAATGTTTTAACTAAAACAATTCTAAATTTTAATTATTGTTAGTATTATTAAATATAAATAGCAATAATAAAATATATCTTAATATTATGATTAAATAGTTTATATTATTTTGCTTTTATTTAATTGAATTTGTGTTAAATATTTTGCAAAATTATTATTGCTTAAAGAAAACATTAAATTCTTTCTAGTGAAATATTAAAAAAAAATTATCAGCTAAACAAAGGATATTTTAAAAGTGTCAATCATCCACATAGTACAATGTTCTCATTATAAGAACAATAATTGTTAAGGAAAACTAATTTAAAAAAAAAAAGTTTCATATAAATTTCTTATTTTTGGACTATTTAAAAAGATTAATTTTTCAAATCTTTTTAATTTACGAGAAAATAAATTTTTAAAAATATTCTTTATAATTTGCATTGTGATGTTTGATGCATTATTTCATATTTATTTACAGTTGACCCCCCCTATAACTGTTGATTATTCCGTTTTATATGAATTCCATGTTGTACGAGTCACTTAGATTTTACAAATACGTGAGCCATTCACAGCCCGGCACACGTATTTGTAAAATCTAAGTGACTCATACAACATGGAATTCATATAAAACGGGATAATCAACAGTGTTATAGGGGGGTTGACTTGTATTTATTTTTCTTGATAACACTTATAGTAATACTGAAAATAATGCAGCAAACATTTGAGTTTTTTTCAATTATACATTAAAATTAGATTAAAAAAATATTAAATCCACAATATAAGATAATTTCTTTTAAATTATAAGAAACAATAGAATAGTTTTAATAGGTAATTTTACACAAATAGTATAATTTTATCTGAAGAAATTCTCAAGTATTCTAAAGTTATAAGGCAATAATCAATACAATATTTATTTATCATCATCTTTTAATGTTTTACTAAAATAATAAATTTATAAAAATTTAGTTAATATAATGATATCAATATTAAGTTGTGCATAAATTTGATATATCTTATGTATTTTAATGAAGTTCATTCAGAATTTTATTAATTCAGATGCAGACAATACTTTCTGTAATGTGTTTTGTGCTCTATTTAACTGTGATAAAATGAACTGGTGGTAGATTTTCTTAGGCAAACTTGACCATTTGTTTAGCTTCTGTATCTAAATGCAGAAAACTAACACTTGTTTTAATTGGCAAGTCACGAGGTCTTGTTATTTTGGGCCATTAACACTGATGATTTACAATTATCTGAAGTGTGAATAGTAAGAAGATATTTTTAAAGAATAGACTGGTATCCTGATCAAAAAATAAACAAACTCCAGAGATGAAAATTCTTGTAATTTTGGACAGTCGCCAATTAAAATATTCATCTGATTTTTCATTTACAAGTGCCTAATTTGAAATTTATTTTAGTAAATTTGTATATGATGCTTAAAATAGCTTATATATTTTTATCCTTTTTTTTTTTTTTTATTTTAATATCAACGGGTTTAAATTAGTTCAAAGTTAAACCCATAAATAATGAATATTTTTAATCAATGATTTTTTATTTTTTAAAATGAGTAGTGATAAAAATAATTACTAATATATTACCAAATTATAAAACTAAAAAGTTCATTTATAAAATTATAATTAACAAAACTAAACAATAATATTTATTTTTCAATCTATCTAACATTTATAGTAGTTTCATCATTATTCTCTACCTGTTTAAATGTTTATTTTTACTTTTATAATCCTTATTTAAGTGAATGAAAACAATAACAAATTAAAATAAGATACATATAACATCTTTTTTTTCTATTTTTTAAGTAAAAATTGCATTCTTATATTTAAAAAATTGCTTTAAAGAGCTGTTTATATGTATTAAATAAATATGTTTACATTGTTGTTATATAAAATTTTTATATTACAAGTAAAATTTTTATTAATAATTAAGGAGGAGGAGGAAATGTTCTGAAAACAAAACTTGTTGTATCTGACAAGCCATTTATCATATTATCCATTTATTTCCTCAACAGACAGGAAGCAAATTCTTTCTCCAAACTAAATGCCTCTTAAATTTCAGTCTGGCGATATTGTAGACCTATGAATAATTTTTATTTCTTCAGCATTATGGTATTTTTTTGGCATTTATATTCAGATTATGGTATTATTTAATGATGTTCATAAAGATTCACATCTTATAAAAACTAAGTTCAACTGCAAGTTATGTGTAAACATTCATTATACTGTATATTATACATTATGGAAAACTAAATTATATATTATTATATTTTTTTGAAAAGATGTAATTTAAAATTTTAAAAAGATATATTCGACTTTAATGCATAAATCGATAACTTTTCACACTTGGATTGTGGATTGTTGAAACTAAATTTTGGATTGTTGAAACTAAATTTTACTTTGGGAATTCAGTTGAAGTCAGATGTACAGTTTTCAAAATATATTAGATTTATATATTTAAAACTTGTTCAGATATTCATAACTTTTTAAGAATAAATAAGCAAGCCTGACTTTGAAATTTAGATGATATATTTAAGTGTGTTAATAAAATAATGTGTATAATACTTACAATTTATGAAAGCTTGCTAATTCATATTTTGTTTACTGAAAGGTTATAATTAATGCACACAGAAAAACTTAATTAGTGATTTAATAAAATTACTTAAAATCTAGAATTCTTTTTGTTTTAAGTAAAATATATATTCATTAAAGAAATTTTTATTATTAAACAAATTCAAATATTGATTTCAAGAATTTATGATGTTACATTAATTGATTATAAGCTTTTGTTAGTTTTATCTATTTTCTTTTAATTTTAAATGTACTTTTTAAATATTTAAGTAGCAAATAATTTAAATTGTTCAAATTTAATAAGTTAATAAATTCTTCATTCATTTAACTTACACAAACTTTCTCTGCCGATTCTTTGTTTATATTCTAGTTCACAATTAAAACTAAAAACTTTTTTAATATTATATATTCGTAAATAGANATATGCTGAAGTTGTTTATATTTGTACATACTTTTACATTATTGTTACCTCACAGTTTAAACCATATGTTAATTTTTTCAGGTGCTGGTTTAGCTTTTGTTGCCTATCCAGAAGCTGTAGCTAGATTACCAGTCTCACCATTGTGGGCGTTTTTGTTTTTCTTTATGCTCCTTACACTTGGACTGGGAACTCAGGTAGAATGATTAAAAAAAATAACAATCATTATATTATAGTTTTGTGAACATTATGTAATTCTAATAAATTTTTTTCTATATTATAAAAGTTTTCTAATTAATTTTTAATCAATAGTTTACTCTTATTGAAACTGTTGTTACCACAATTGTGGATACTTGGCCCGAACGTTTACGTTCTCGCAAGTCATTCGTCTTGGCTGGTTGCTGTTCAGTAATGTTCTTTCTTGGTCTAGTTATATGTACAGAAGTATTGTAGATTGATAAAATTACAGGATTCAACTTAAATGAAATGTTAACTAGTAGATTAATATGTCTAGTTTTATGAGCATTTTAATTTATTTTATCATCATTTGAATAAATTCATTTGATAATTTTATTGTGAATGAATATTATAATTTAAGAAAATATTCTTTCCTAAAAGAGAATTCTGAGAAAATATATCATCATTCCAGTTCTTAAATATTCCAAACTTTTTACTTTTATAATATTCGACAAAAAATAGTTGTGAATATATTAGCCATGGAAATAGATTTGTTAGGATAAATAATATTTTACCAGTAATTTATTATTTGTGCATTCTTAAAACTATAATTTAATTACTGGAAAGGATGATTTAAAGTTTAAAAGTTTTAAATAATTCAAGTGACTTTCAAAAAAGACAGAGGCTATCCAAAAAAACAACTTCCTGTAAATTAGATATAAAATTTAGTAAGGATTAACACACAATTAGAGGTAGCATATGTGTATACTAATACTAATTTAGGTAAATCTTTTGAATATTTGATACTAAATTATCTTTCATAATAAACGTGTATAGAAATGTTTCATTTATTTCTTTTAGTCATAAAAGTCTTTTAAGATTTTCTTGAATACGGCATTTAACAAGTAATCTAAAAAGCATCTTTCATTATTCAGGAGTCATTAGGATATATTTATAACCTAATAATTCTTGAACATTGGAAGATACTTTTTTAAAAAACTTTCAATCATATTTTTTCTACATCTACAAAGCAAATGTCTTTTTTTAAGAAGAAAATAGGCAATTTAATTTTATGTAGATAAGGTATAAGAATTTTCTATAGTCAACAAAAAATATTGTATATTTTGAAGCAGTTATTGAGTTAGTTCATTGACTGACATATCTATAGTCCTAATTTCTATTTTCCTTCCGTTGAAGGGCTTGATTTTATCAGCCATGAAGAAACAAGAATTTATTGAAGGACTATAAAGAGGTCAACCAAAACTAAACATTGATAACTGAGATTATTCATTCAAAATACAAAACATAAATAATTATCGTTTTAATTGTAAGGAGAGCCTTTATTGAGAACAAGGAAAGTTTTAATTAAATTTACAAATAAAATTTTTGAATCTAAAGGATTAAAAAGTTTTAATCCTTTAAATGCTTTAAATAAATTTTGAAATTTAGAAAATATTTATAATTGTTTACAAATAAATAACTGCATATATTAAAATTTTTTTACTATACTTTAATATTTAAAAATTGTATATATTCTAAAAATTTGATTTAAATTATTCTTTACATAAAAAAATTTCATAGGATCATTTTATGAGGAAATATTACACTAATAAGAAACCTGTATACTTATATATATTATTATATAAGCATACAGTACAACAATTTACATTGGCTGAAATCTGAAATAATTGGCTTCATGTTGTACAATACATGATAATCATTTCATAATAAAATATTCATTTTTTATTAAGGAATAATTTTTTTTTATTGTAAAAATACTTCTCAATGAATTTTTCTGAAGAAAAATTCTCTTTCATACATTCTATCTGAATTTGTTTATTCAAAACAGACAACTACAGGAATCAAAATATGTTTCTCAAGAAACATTTTCGGACTTTCTAATTCAATATCAGTTGTTCCTTATAACTTAATTATGCAGATAGTTATAAGGAACAACTGCTCAAATCAAATTTTCAGAACTATAATCTATATTTAACAATGAAATCTAGATTAGATTCAGTTTAATCTAGTTTCTCTATTGTAACTGTGTATAGTTTAAAAAAAAAAAGAAACTTGTTTGATATTAATACGTAGATCTATTATACTTTCAGGCTGTAGTGTAGCATAGTATAGTACAGCAGTTCCCAAAGTATGTGCCGCGACTTTGCCACGAAATGTTATAAAATTTTTATAATGTTAGAATTTGACATAGGGCACCTTGGGAAAATCTGCATTTAGCAAGGGCACTTAGAATCAAAAAAGTTTGGGAACCACTGGTATAATATAATAATATGTTTTGATTACATCATTCTACAATATTCTATTTTGTTATTTTAACAGGTTGTGTACTTTACCGCTTTGTTTCCATATGTTGTATTGATGATACTGTTGATACGAGGAGCTACATTAGAAGGATCTTATGATGGTATCATGTTTTATTTAACACCTCAGTGGAAAAGGCTAAAAGAAGCAAGAGTACGTTAAAATAATTTTACATATTTTTATAATTTGTAGCAGTTTGGTATATAAATAGAGTATTAATAATGTTTATATTACTTTATAAAAGGTATGGGGTGATGCTGCTATGCAGATATTTTTCTCACTTTCTCCTTGTTGGGGTGGTTTAATAACTTTGGCAAGTTATAATCGTTTTCATAACAACTGTTATAGGTCAGTACATTATTTACTGTAATTTTATTGCCATTTCTAGTATAAGAAAAAATTTTTTTATGATTGGCATTTATGCAGAAAGGCTAAATACTTTTCAAATAAATTGATATTATAATTTTATTATTAACAGAGATGCTCTTTTTATCACATTTGGTAATAGTGGAACCAGCTTCTTTGCTGGCTTTGTAATTTTCAGCATTGTTGGTTTCATGGCTCATGAATTAGGAGTTCCTGTATCTGAAGTTGCTGCTCAAGGTAATTTGTCTGAAATTCCTAAATGATAAAATATCATATGCTGAAGTTGTTTATATTTGTACATACTTTTACATTATTGTTACCTCACAGTTTAAACCATATGTTAATTTTTTCAGGTGCTGGTTTAGCTTTTGTTGCCTATCCAGAAGCTGTAGCTAGATTACCAGTCTCACCATTGTGGGCGTTTTTGTTTTTCTTTATGCTCCTTACACTTGGACTGGGAACTCAGGTAGAATGATTAAAAAAAATAACAATCATTATATTATAGTTTTGAGAACATTATGTAATTCTAATAAATTTTTTTCTATATTATAAAAGTCTTCTAATTAATTTTTAATCAATAGTTTACTCTTATTGAAACTGTTGTTACCACAATTGTGGATACTTGGCCCGAACGTTTACGTTCTCGCAAGTCATTCGTCTTGGCTGGTTGCTGTTCAGTAATGTTCTTTCTTGGTCTAGTTATATGTACAGAGGTATGTTAGTTAAATAATTAATTTAAATATTTTTTTATAAATTTAGGTTATTTCTAACATTCTTAATATTTTGATTTTAGGGAGGAATGTACATATTGCAATTGATGGATAATTACTGTGCTAGTTTTTCTGCTCTTCTTATTGGCCTAATTGAAGTATCAGTCATAGCATGGATATATGGTATACAAATATTAATTTAAATGTGACTTTTCTTGTTTGGCAATAT
Organism: Centruroides sculpturatus; assembly: GCF_000671375.1. Lineage (NCBI taxonomy): Eukaryota > Metazoa > Arthropoda > Arachnida > Scorpiones > Buthidae > Centruroides > Centruroides sculpturatus. The sequence continues at coordinate 27,877 of NW_019385212.1, forward strand.
ATATACTACAATAATTATTTTATGCATGTTTAGGTATTGAAAAATTTCTTGATGATATTAAAGTAATGTTAGGACATTATCCCTTCCATTATCAATACTGGAAAATCATATGGAAGTATCTTGTTCCCTTTTTGATTTTGGTAAGTTGAAATAAAGTTTTAAATGATTTAATTTAATAAAAAAAAATTAAATTTCCATTATGTAACTGAATTATTAAATTGTAAAACTGAGTATGAAATTTGTTTTTACTAAAATCTATTTTTATAGCCCAGCAAGTGTTTTATTAAAGTCAAAGGTTTTGAGTTTCTTTATAAGCTACCTCAAAATTACGTAGATTAACTAACATTAATTGAAATCTTTGTAATTCTTTTAAAGTAAAAAAACATGAGATTATATAGATTTTAAAAAATTATTAAAGTACTTTTTAGATTAAAAAAATTATTTCTTAAATAAAATATAGTTTTGTATTTAGAATTAAAAGGGAAATTAAATCTCAGTTTGTTTAATAACAGCATCATTCTCTAAGTTTTGCATTTGGTTAAAGTACAGACCAATGTTTAGTATAATGACACTGATACATGTCAACATTTAACTATATTTCAAGAATTATTTATGTCAAATATTCATTTGCAATATGAGTAAAAGTAGTTATTTGTTTAAATATATTTTCTTTTTATTATCCATACTTTCTAATAGTAAAAAAATTGAAATTTTTATGCCTTTTGAAGTTTGATAAACTTAACTTAGAAAAAGGATAAAAATGAAACAGTGAACACAATTGAAAAAATATATATATACTGTATATATGTATATATATATATAACACACTCATAATAATAAAATATTTCTAGCTAATTTTTATTGATAATGAGCATCTTGTTTTAACAGAAAATTTATTTATAATAACTGGTATTTTATACTTTGATTTTCTATGAATATATATTCAAAATGTTTGCATAATTCTGTCACATATAAAAGTCACATGACAAAATCATGTTCACTAGCATTGAACATGTCAATATACATTAAAATAATTTTAACTTTTTCAATAAGAAATGGATAAGCAAATTTTCTTGCTCTAAATGTTTACCTTAGCTTTAACAAAACAAACAATCCTCCTTTTCCAAAAATAATCACTAATTCATTTGTGATTTAACTATAACTAATATTTTCTATATTACATCTCTTCTAATATGTCAGTACAACATATTATAATTATTTAAAATAAGAAAGTTTGATTTATATAATGTTTTACCAGTACTAAAAAATAATCTTAAAGAGAAAAAAACTGTTTTAAAACAAATTTTGTTAAGATACTTTTCTTAATAAGATATGAAAAGTTCATGTTTTAATGATCAATTTATTATTATTTTTTAGTTTATTTTAATATTTACTTGGGTCGATATGAAACCAACTGAATATGGCAACTATATTTATCCTGACTGGGCTACCGGCGTAGGTTGGTGCATTTCTCTCATATCTGTGAGTGCAATTCCAATTGTTGCAATTGTCAAAGTATTAAAGGCTAAAGGACCTCTTCTACAGGTAAAATTTATATACTAATTATTTAGTTTATTACTATTATTAAAAACTTGAATTTCAGAATCATCAGGTCAAAAAAATGATAGCTTAATCTTTAGATTAGTTGGTATTTACTCCTAAATATTTTGATGATGAAACATTTGTTTGGTTTGCCAAAGTAAATTAGTTGTTTGTTTCTTCATATTTACTTATGTACATTTATCTATTTCCATATTAATATGAATATTTTGCAACCATAATCTAAAGTATTCTATGCATAAAAATAATCTTCTTTTAAGGAAGCATAAAATGTAAATAAACTGCAATAATATTTACTTGTAATGCTTGTATCTTCACATTACATCATATATTCAAACATTTTAGGAGTCAAAACCATTTTTTTTTATTAAACATAAAATTTGATATAGTTGAAGGTGAATTGTAAGGTTCTGTGTTTACTATAAAAATATTTTGATTTCTAAAAATGTTTGAATTTTTCACGCTAAATCAATAATAATGTTGGTAGTGTAAATTGCAAATGATATCAATATCATCATCTGAAATTATAAAATAATATATAGGAATAAACACACAAATCTTGTGTAGTCTACATATTTCAAATGCAAATTTAATATTTGATCGCAGAGTATTAATAAGAAATATTGAAATTAAACATCATTTATATAATTAATAAAAAATATTTAAATGTAAAAGAAGGAAAATTGTTATGAATTAATTAAATTCATAGTATTTTCCTTATTTTCTAATTTTCCTTGTTTACCTGAAAATATTTATGTATATATAAACAAACTTAAATATTTATAATTAAGCAAAATATTTCTTAAAATCATTTATAGGAAAAATATTTTAAAAACATTTATTTCAAAAGGTTTCATGTAAATATTGTGAGTATTGTATTCATATTAAATATTTTAATAAAAAAATTTATTATTATTATCTTTCTGTTATCTGCTTTCAATGAATCAGAGTCAATTTACTAAGAAGAATATTTGATATATTTGATTTTGCTAATTTCAATTATACTCCATAAAAATTTATATATTTTGTATGATTCAAATAGTCTGTATATTTTAATATAAAAGTTTTAATCTATGTAAACACATATGTAGAAGAAAATAAATTCTGCTTTTAATTACCATTATTATTATTTAAAATATTTCCTCATATACTAGATGATTATAATTACAATATCACTATTCAATACTGTCTAGACAGATATTTAGCAGTTCAAATGCAATCAAATCTGGTATTGACATTTCAAGATATGCAGAAGACATTTTTGTAAAAGAAATTACTATCAAAACTCACTAACATGGCACTTTTGGTACTTTGGTTCTTAATCTGTATGATTTTCAGTTGTGAATAAACTTAAAAAGTTGTATAACATACATCTCAAAGCCCAATGAGTATATATAGGAACATTCAACAATCACCTAAATGATCAGGCTACAATGCACTAATTTTAAATAATTAATACAAAGTAATTTGCCACTAGTAATGGTGCCTAACATTTACCTCTAGTGGCAAATTACTTTGTATTAATTATTTAAAATTAATACAATTGTAGCCCAATCATTTAGGCAATCATTAGATGTTCCTATATATACTTAAAAAGTTGGTTTATTGAAAACATATTTCAAATCTAGTATCTTTGAAAGACAGTATCTCACTGCATATGAGAAGTATTAGAAAGGATCAGTTATGGTTGGCCATTAGAACACACAGTTCACTATCTTCAGGTTTTACATCTTAAGAATGAGTACCATATTAAACAATATTCCTTGTATCACTAAAATCTGTGTATAACACAAGTGTCTTGTACAAATAAAATGTTTGTTGCTTGCAGTGTTAATACTTGGTTTATACACCGACGCTTAATGTATGCTGACCAATTATTATTATTACAACACTCTACTTTTAATAAATATTTTTACATAAATTTATATAGCAAATAGAATATAATAAACATTTTAAAGATTTATCATTATAATTTATAATATTTTATGAAAAAATAAGCATTAAACTACTTAGTCTGTTTAATTCTTACTCTGTATGAAATATATTTTAAAATTTCAAAACTTTTTCAGCGCATCATCATTTTATCTAAACCAACTGCTGAATGGGGCCCAAAACTGCAAATGCACCGTATGGAAACTCATAGTCCCAAGCATACCGATTCTCAAGTACCACTTGCTTTACCCAACTATGATCCAGATGGTGATCAAGATTTTTCAGATGATACAAATTCAGATAAACCAAGAAATAGTCTAGACAGTAATTCTGACTTTGAAGGTTTAAGACTAAATATACCTAATAGTGTGACAGAGACTGGAGTGTGATAGCAAAGTGAGTTTGCTAAGCATGTACTCTGTGGATGGACAAGTGGTTCTGCACTTACTGATCCATGCCAAAGGAAGGTATAACAACATCACATTTCTGCAGTTGAAATGGAACGTTCTACATACAAATAATGCTGACAATGTCAGCAGCGCCTGATTATGCAAGGCATTGAGATAACTATTGTAAAAATATATTGCTGCTTATTGCAGCTAAAAAAGCACTAGAAAGGTAGTACTTTGTATAAATATCATACTGTAGAATAGTTTCAGAATGAAATTTAAAGTTTCATTCACAGCAATATAAAATAGAGAAAACATTTTTTTTTTTTTTTTTAATTTTATAATTAAATGTTAACATAAAGACTATTATATAAAAACAATAGATTAATAGAAATCAACATTTCTTAAATTTTAATTTGATAAAATAATTTCAAAACATTAATGGAAATGATTAAAATATAAAGAAACAGAATAATTAGGAAAGTATTTGATGACAAAATTCAATAATGTTAATTATCTGATAAGAAAAGGGTATAAAGAACTGTGCAGAATCATTAGCCGTTTCCAAAATACTGTGGTACTATGATTGCACTTAAAGCTTCACAACTTATACTTCATGTACGGGCTAGTTGTCATTTTTGTTCAGAAATCACATATGAATGTATATTTCATCCATTATTTCGTGTTTGTCTTTGGTGGGTATGGTTAATGGTGTTTTTATTTTTTTAATTACATATCATGGCATAATTTAATTCCTTTTTAATTCTTGTCATCCAGAGAATTATAAAAGCATTTAAGTTAAAATGACATCTCTGTTACTGTACATTCAACAAAAGCAAGATTTTGGTTCCTTTTTTTCCGTATTTAAAGAATCACTGTGTTATTATTTCTTATATTTAAAACAAAAATAAAATTTTTGTTTTTAGTTTAATGGTAATCAATTTACCATAAAAACTGTTTTCTTAAATATTTATGTTGCTAACTTTCTAAATAACGAATAGTAGTAAGAAGAGAGAGACTTTCTGTAACACAAGTTAGTCACCTTAGTTTTAAAAAATATATTGTGACACTATGTGAAATTATTATCTGTTTAACTATATGTTTTATAAAACATTTTGTTTATCAAATCAAATCACTTAAAAAAGTTTATTGATTTGGCTGCACTGGTACATTATTAGTTTAAAATCCTGAATGCTGAAAACATATAACAGGTAGAGAACCTTTTTAAATTGGAAGGCCATTTTTAAAACTGTTTTCATGTTCATTTCATTCATTTGATCTAATGTTTCATTTAATATGAATTACAAGATTCCTTGCTACAAATCTAAATCTTTCTGATTGCATCAGAAGCTGACCTGAAATCATATTACTAATCAAATAGTCAAGACAGACTTATTATAAGGCTATTATTTTCCGATTTGAAACGTGATTAACTTATAAATAAGCCATTATATTTAATGTTTATTTTTTAATTAAAAATAATGTAAAAAATGATAATGTACATAACTGTTTTCTTGACTAATTATCATCTCCAATTCACATACTTCTTAATTAGAAAGTTAGCGGCATTTAATCTTATTTTTTAATGTATCATTGATTGAATAATTATTGAGTTTGTAATAGCATCTATTAATTTCTAGAAAAAAAAAAAGTAAAACATTTAGCCCCCTACTAGTCTATTCTAAAGTAAATTACTTCTACAATTAGCAAAATCCATTAAAATATGTGATATATGCATGTTTCTGAATTGTTAACGTCAGCTAACAGTTAAAAATATTTATAAACTTTCATTTTAAACGTATTGATATAGTTTAAAAGTTTTTATCAGCATATTAAAATATTTCTTTGGTTTTATATTTTAAAAATTGTTTCATAGTTATATTGATTTATATAAAATATAAATATATACAATTAAATATTCTATTTTTATGCCACCCTTTGATAATCAAATTTAACTTGGTGCCATTAGATTGAAAAAAAAATGTNCATCATATGAACATAATACATAACAAACTTATAGAGTTTAGATAAATTTATCATATTGCTGAATTCAATAAATTTAATGCAACTTGTTAAGTTTTCTTAATTAAAACTTTGATGCAGAATGTTTAAAGATTTTTTTCATTAAGATTAAAATTGCGTAAAAATACTTACCATCATATGAACATAATACATAACAAACTTATAGAGTTTAGATAAATTTATCATATTGCTGAATTCAATAAATTTAATGCAACTTGTTAAGTTTTCTTAATTAAAACTTTAAAAAATAATGTTTGATATAAAATTCAGCTTTTCACATTAATATAAATTTATAAAGTTTCCATTAATTCCGATTTATCTTTTTTTATCAAACAGTAGAACTTACATATTAAAGCTGACAATATAGAGATATTAATGTTTTCATTAATTCAAAAATTACTCACAACTTACTTTTTTCTGAATACTTTTTTCTTCTTTGTTGAAATTCAGTTCTATTAGTAACGTATCTGTATCGACTCTAAATTTATATGTAATCATACAATTTCTGCTACAATTCCTTCATTCTGATATGAATTAATGACAATAACACCAACAATCTAGCACGTAATAAATAAATTTAATGATAAAACAAACACAGGTGTTCTTTTGTATCAATAGAACAGTTTTTACCTGAAGATGACGATTAAAAAATGGCAGAAAACATTTGCTTTATCATTAAATTTACTTATTACGTACTGGATTTTTGATGTTATTGTCATTGATTCATATACGAATATCTAGTTTCTCTTCTACTGACTTCGATATTATTCCTTCATTCTTTAACTAAATTATTTTTTTCTACTGTTGAATTTAGCAATAGACGATGCTAAAAATGCTTGCACATTGACGTATTAATATGAGATTATGAACATTAGGTTGACCTACATAGAAATATTTGCACAATAATTTACAGTTTCTTCATTTTCACAATTTCAGCATAACATTAGCAATCTTTGATGTAAGACAACAAAACTATGACCGATGTGTTTGACAGAAAAACAGGATCAGCATGAAAGTGTATAAAAAAAATATATGCGTTCGTGTTAACAATTTACACAAACTGTTTATATTGCTATTGTTACGTAATAATTATTTTCAAAGAAAATTTAAATATATTATTGTAGCAAATTAAAATAATACTTAACAAATTAGTCTAAAATAAATTAACTTACATTATTTTATTAATTTAATTAAAATTTCCAGAATGCATTAAATTTCATTTCTTTAAGAAATTAAATTAAATTAAATTTTAATTAATCTCTCTGAAAATTTATGCAATTAATTATTTTACAACTCCAATTAATAAGATTAATAAGTAGACTGAAATTCTGTTAATTCATATATAATGTTTAACACAATTTCAGAATAAGTATAGTAAGCCAAAACTTTATCTGTGCTCTCTAAATATTTAAAATACATAATCAAAAATGATTAGCCTTCATTGAATTATGTGCAATCATTTATATGTATTTACTATTTATTTGTTATATATATAATTTATTGAGAAAAGCTGAATTTTATATCATTGAACTTTTTTTTTCTTCCATATATTTAAATTAGGTTTAAAACTATTCAAAATATTTTGCATATATCCATAAAAAAACAGTATAATACTGTTTTAACTTAACTATAAAGCATGATTTTGTCTGAAAATTGTTACATGTTTAAAATATATTTTTATTTTTGTAATTTACAAAAAAAGAATTATGTACTTACACATTATTCACGATATTTTTTAATGTTAATGTTGAATTTAGCTGCTTGTAAATATTACGAGTTTTATTCAATTTCAAAAATTATCGATTCTAGTCCTAGTTAGACGATTCTTAATGAAACCCTCCCCTCTTTCCTTTCATAAAATATTCTAAATCTCAATAAATGGTGCATGTAAAATAAATGCGTGATGTGAAAAAAAGGTGCTTAATTCACATTGGCACAATATAGAAAAATTTTTATATTCATTGTTACATTGGCACAATTAGTAGTACTTATTTTTTGGAAAGCTCAGAATCAAGTTAACGGTAAAACAAAATGTAAAAAAAGTGCCGAACATTTTATTATATCTCCAACATGAGATTTCATAGGTGCTGGCAGAGTTTATCCTATTTAAGAAATATCTGAAAAAATGACCAAAAAAGTTTACAATACAAAAAAATAGAAGAAAAAAAAAAAATGCATTAAATGGTGCCATTATCTAATTAGTTCCTGATATCATAATTGTGTTTGTATTTCATCCGGAGTATGATATGTTCATCTTCATATGTACAGTAATAATATTTATATAAATGGTGAATTATTAGATTAGTAAGACAGATGTGCAGCATATTAGCATTTTTGTAGAAGTAATGATACAGTGATTTATTAATTAAGCATCGAATGGAATTGTATATTCATTCACCACTGCCTAATTGACTATTTAAACTTAAGTGCAGTAAACTGAGTGAATTTGTATGTTGACAGGTAAAGCATTTTCATAATTGAATGATTTTCTTAACAAGCTTAGGATAAATTCATACTAATTTGATATATCGTCATAACTAATTTATATAAATTATTTGCTCTGATTAAAATTAAACATAAATGTTATCTGCCTTTATCGACATTCAACATAAAAATTCACTTTACATATAAAAATGACCAAATTGCAGTTGTAAATATTTTGACAGTCGTCATTTTTACATTGTAATATAATTATAAAATATGGACAGTTTTCTATTTAGCCAATTTGTTGTGTTATATCATTGATTCAAATATTTTATAATAATAATTATATAAAAAAATTTTTTAAACATTTACAAATGATCCTTAATTTATAGCACGGTTTGTATTCAATAAGCCCTTCAGGATGCTCGAATATTTTGTATGCAGTTTTGAAAGATTTTTCCATTTGATACCTCTTAAACAGAAGAGATATATGTAAATTATATATTTTTAAAAAGTAATTGTACACGATAATATTGTTATATCATTAAAAGTTACATAGGTAATTCTAGACTTTTGCTTCTTTAGTTTGGAATAATCATGAATATCCTTTTGAATCTTGCAATTTATAACTTTGTCATGATAGAAATTAGTTGAAAATTAATACTTGCTGATTTTTCATGCTAACAAAATGATTTATAAATGTAATGAATTACCTAAAATCTGATCATTGACCTTTCATTTATAATCTTACTACTGAATTGAAAATATTAATTAAAAAAATAAATATTAAAAACAAAACTTTCAGTTGTATTCATAATTTATATATTCAATATGTAATTACATGTTGAATATTTATATAATTTCTTCAAGTAGTCCTTCACATTGACATTTTAAGTCAAAGAATAGCTAAATTAAACATTAAATATATGATAATAATTAGCATTTTTACATTTTATATTCTCAATCAAAAATGTTCCTGTGGTGCTGTGATGTCAATGGCACCATCCCTGCACATGCCTTTGTCATCAATTATTATTAATAGTCTGAAGTGGTCAGATTTCAGGAATTTCATTAAAATTTATTACCATATTAATGAGGATTCAAAGAGCATCAAATAGAAAGTGCATTTTAAAATTAGTTATATTTATATTGTTTATTTCTAATTTTAATTCACACAAAAAGAATTTCAAATTGCAAAAATAAATAAATATACACAGATTACTTTACTATACTTTTTCTAAAAATTATTAAGGACTGTCAAGTTTTTGTACTACTACCATCATATCAATTCATCAAAACTTTCTGATGTAAAACATTTGTCAAATGTTTGACCATTTACATTCATAGAATGATTGTTACATACTCATTTGGATCAACGTATTAAATTTGTGCTTCCAAATTTAATTTGAGGTTGTAGAAATAAATACTGAAAATGTATTGTTTAAGTCTTCCTCGTTTATTTTCTTAAATTAATGAAAATCCTTTAATTAGGAAAATTTTCTACTTTTAATTACAAAACAAAAATTGATTTTTTAATGTAAACAACATTCATAAAATTGTAAAGCTGTCATTGATGTATATAACAGCAAAAATATTAGAATTTTGTGTAAAAATTAATTTAGGATTAAATGTAACCACAACAGAAGCTAAATACAATATCTGCCATTATTTATGTAAACATTGAAATATGTCTCTTATACGGAAGTAATTATCATTTTGTTAAAGATAAGCTAGATTATTTTGTAAGAATTGACACAGAAGTAAACAAACTGTAAATGAAACTTTGTAATCATTTGTAAATAAGGTGTATTACATTTATGTGTTTTCATGTGGGTTTATTGTTACTGTACACAATGACAACGGACTGGCTGCTCTCTCTGCTTCACTAACATTGATTCTTTGCTACATGTTGTCAATATCAAACTTGGAGCCAGAAGCATTGAGAACAAGTCCTAAAACATTTGTTTTTTGTTTATAATGTGTACCAAACACAATATAAGCATAAGAAAATTGCTGTACTTACTTTGCTAGTTATGCTGTTAATTAACAACAGTATAGCTATTATAATTCTGTACTTTCAGTGCCTATAATGTTTTGGACTGTATACGATCATAAATTTTTCTGATGCTGTGTATAATAAATTGAATATGTTTTCTTGTCTGTATTTAAAGATTGCATTATTTATTCAAAATTTAATGTAATAATGATTTACTGAAAATAGTTTAAAAAGAAAAAATAATAATAATCATGTTTAGAAGCTGGCTAAATCATCATCAATAAATTAACTTTTTGCAATGTGTATTATAGTACTATTTATTTGTTATATATATAATTTATTGAGAAAAGCTGAATTTTATATCATTGAACTTTTTTTTTCTTCCATATATTTAAATTAGGTTTAAAACTATTCAAAATATTTTGCATATATCCATAAAAAAACAGTATAATACTGTTTTAACTTAACTATAAAGCATGATTTTGTCTGAAAATTGTTACATGTTTAAAATATATTTTTATTTTTGTAATTTACAAAAAAAGAATTATGTACTTACACATTATTCACGATATTTTTTAATGTTAATGTTGAATTTAGCTGCTTGTAAATATTACGAGTTTTATTCAATTTCAAAAATTATCGATTCTAGTCCTAGTTAGACGATTCTTAATGAAACCCTCCCCTCTTTCCTTTCATAAAATATTCTAAATCTCAATAAATGGTGCATGTAAAATAAATGCGTGATGTGAAAAAAAGGTGCTTAATTCACATTGGCACAATATAGAAAAATTTTTATATTCATTGTTACATTGGCACAATTAGTAGTACTTATTTTTTGGAAAGCTCAGAATCAAGTTAACGGTAAAACAAAATGTAAAAAAAGTGCCGAACATTTTATTATATCTCCAACATGAGATTTCATAGGTGCTGGCAGAGTTTATCCTATTTAAGAAATATCTGAAAAAATGACCAAAAAAGTTTACAATACAAAAAAATAGAAGAAAAAAAAAAATGCATTAAATGGTGCCATTATCTAATTAGTTCCTGATATCATAATTGTGTTTGTATTTCATCCGGAGTATGATATGTTCATCTTCATATGTACAGTAATAATATTTATATAAATGGTGAATTATTAGATTAGTAAGACAGATGTGCAGCATATTAGCATTTTTGTAGAAGTAATGATACAGTGATTTATTAATTAAGCATCGAATGGAATTGTATATTCATTCACCACTGCCTAATTGACTATTTAAACTTAAGTGCAGTAAACTGAGTGAATTTGTATGTTGACAGGTAAAGCATTTTCATAATTGAATGATTTTCTTAACAAGCTTAGGATAAATTCATACTAATTTGATATATCGTCATAACTAATTTATATAAATTATTTGCTCTGATTAAAATTAAACATAAATGTTATCTGCCTTTATCGACATTCAACATAAAAATTCACTTTACATATAAAAATGACCAAATTGCAGTTGTAAATATTTTGACAGTCGTCATTTTTACATTGTAATATAATTATAAAATATGGACAGTTTTCTATTTAGCCAATTTGTTGTGTTATANAGTTTGGAGTTCCTTGACATTGGATTTTTAGTATTTTTACTCAATATAAAGTACATTCTTATATATATCTGAACAGATTCTTTATTTTAATCTGTATTTAGATTATGTCTTATCATTATTTAGCAATGATCAAGTATCTATCACAAGATAAAAGATCAGTTAAATACAATTAATAACTCTTTCAGCATTAAAGTTTTATTTTTAATTAACACAGAATAAAAAAAGCAAGCAATCTTCAACTTATTTAAAAAAATAAACTTCAATATACAGTGAAATATTACATTGATATATTGAAGTTCATATACTGTACAGTACTGTATATAGGCTACCTATTACACTAACTAATTTATGTTTAAACAAACAACTAAACATTTAAAACAATTTAATATATTGGAATCTCTCTGCTGACTATGAAAGTTCAAAAACATTAAAGTATTTGGCGCCCTTCTATTTTGTTATCAATGTGCGACGCGACACTTCGCGACCGTCGCGCGCGCCACGCGAATGGCGCGCGCAATGCCTGTTTCAGTGGTTCTCGATTACGGAAGCAATGGTATTGTTGTTTGCTACAGTATAAACTCTCGGTGAAAAAAGGGTTTCCTTTTCTTTGTGTTTAAAAAAACCGTAATTTGAAAGAAAAATTACCAAAACGGATAACAACAGGTTTATTAGCCTGTTTTGTTATCCAACACAGTAACAAAATAAAACAACAAAACAAACTTATTCACACGCTAGACTTAAAGGAAAATTAACAAAGTGGATAACATAGTTAATTTGTCTTACCATGAATTTACACGCTTGACCTTATAGGAAAATTATCAACACGGATAATAAAAAATAAATGTCAGTGAGTCTGCTTTGTTATCCCATTTGTTTACACACTAGACATAAAGGAAAATTTACCAAAATGAATAAGAAAATAGACATCAATATATCTGTTTTGTTATTTATGTACTGTACCATAATATTTACAACTTACGTTTAAGAGTACAGGAGACAGACTGCGCGTAGCACTTTCCGAACAGACCATAGACCGGCCGCCATTTAGCTAAACAATCGGATTAGTGTTAATCTGACAACTAAGACTTTAATGACTTACAGATTAGCTAAACAAACTACACAACAATAATTACAACGTTAAATTTTAAGTTAAAGGCAATTGTTTTTGGCTTAAAAGTAAAATACCAATTTGCAACTTACAAAGCCAAAGTTACGGCAAAACAGGAAACATGCCCATAATAAACGAAGATAAAGGTGTTTACTGTGTCGGAATCTTTTGTTTTTGCCATTTCGGTTACGTCCTTCCTCCCTCGTCGTCGACGGAAAAAGGAATAATTTGCATAAAATCCCGAATTAATGTCACGCGGCGTTTATTAGCCAAACTACTGTATTTGTAATTTTGAATTCTTTCTAACAGCAAAAACTAAAAAACACGTGCAAAATGCATTAAAACGCTAAAAGGTATTTGAAAATTTCTAAATTACAACAATTTTTTTTTCAATTAATAATGTCTAAATTGAAGTTTGGCTTGAGAATAGATGGGATAACAAAACAGACTTCTTAACATCTGTTTTGTCATAATTCGGTACTTTCTTCTCCTTTTTAAATCACCATTTCGTTTTTTTTCCCCTCCGAAATACACCCCAAAAATACCGTGCCCTTAGAATTAGAATGAATACATTAAAATAAAAACAAAAAAAAACATTTAATTAAAGTTTATTATTTACCAAAAGCAATTACAGATAGAAAAATAATTCACATTGACATTACATTATACTTGAGAGACAATATTCCATAGAATATAATTAGCCATCCGTACCCTTAATGATAAAAATATATTTACAGATATATACAAAGAGTGGGTAGCATGGGTGGCTATTAAACATTCTATAGGTTGATTATAATTGAACAATAACAAAGGAGGATTATTAACAGAGTAATATATAATATTATACATTTCTAAGATATTGTAAGATAATTAATATAACAGTTGTAGCTATTTGACATTTACTTATACATTGTAGGTAACATTGCAGACAAAAGAGGTGGATGTTGTTAGTCGCAAGTGCCAGTTTAACTAAGTCCAGTCATCTCTGAATATATAGTGGCTGTTCTGTTCCTTCCAAATTACATCTATTGTTCCATGGTAGAGCTGGTTGTAGTCCCTTGCTGTGAGGAGTCTGTTGTCTGTTTTGATCTTTAGGCTTGCATCATCTTTTATCTTTTTTATACACACGGTATGGTTCCACATTTTATTGTCGAAGTGAAGAGCGCACCTAGCCTTCCAGATGATTCTCTTAATTAAGGCTATCATCCAATTAAGGCTGTAGTTGTTGTAGTCGGTTCTAGGGAAATCTGAATGGTACTTAATGTTTTTCCAGTTTATATTAGTTTTAAATATGTTGTTAAACCAAGTCCATATACGGTAGGCAGTGCGACATTCATAGAAGAGGTGATATGTGCTTTCGTCTCTGGTACAACGTGGGCATTTTGCATTTCTAACAAGGTGATACCTGTGCAAATATTCTTTGGTCATCGTGATGTTATTTATTATGCGCCAAGTGGTTTCCCTCCACTCCGGTGGGAGCCTGCTCACGTTATTCCAACATTCTTTCCAATTAACAGAGTTATCATCAAGATTGTGATTATGATGTTGAGGATGGTTAATTCTGTAGATATTGCTGGGTTTTATCCTTTCAGTGACTGTGTTGGTAGCAATTATGCTTTTTAGGGTAGTCCTCCATTGACTATACTGGCCCGTGTTATCGATTAGGAAAGGTCTATTCGTTAGTTCATTTGTTAGCTGTTTTGTGATTGGGCCAATAATGTAAATCGCTAGATCTCCTAGAGGATGTTGCTTTTTTTGAATGGCGTTAATCAGATTAGATAGTTGTAGTGCTTGTTCTAGTATTTTAATATCCCATATCCGCCACCCTCCCTGATTTGTATCATTCTTCATTATATCTCTTTTTAGGGGTTCAAAGTCTTTACTCCATATGTACCTGAAGATTAGCTTTTCAATTGTCTTAATATCCTTTTTTTCCAGATTGGTGGTATACAAAGTGTACATTATTTTAGCAAATAGCACTTTGTTTGCTATAATAGTACGTTCTGGCAGATAAAGCCAGATTTTCTCCCATTTTTCAATAGCCTTTTCAATTTTTGTTTTCATCTCCTTCATGTTTTTTGTATTTTTGTCATTCCCATACCATATTCCAAGTATTTTTTTATTGTTAGTTATTTTGAACGTTAGACTTTCCAAGTTTTTATGACCATAAATTTTAATAATATTGCTCTTGTTTTTATTAATTTTCATACCTGTAGTTTCACAGAAGATGTTGAGTGATTGGATAATTCTATTTAGAGATAAATTGTCATTTATAAAAAAGTTAATATCATCTGCATGTGCTGCATATTTAATTTTCTTATATACACCTGGAATATAGATAGGAGTGATCAGATTGTCATTTTTGATTAGGTTCAGTAGACTTTCTATGTATATCGTGAAGAGTAACATGGAGCTTGGGCAGCCCTGCCTTACTCCAGCTTCACAAGTGATATATGCTGACTCTTTTCCGTTAATGACTATCTTTGTCTTTGGGTGGCGGTAAAGGTATTTTATTGTGTCGATTTCTTCTTCATTTAGGCCTAGGGAGTCTAGCGTGCGCCATAACACCTCCCTATTTACCGTGTCAAACGCTTTTTCCACGTCTATAGTTAGGATGGAGAGGGGCGTCTTTCTTTTTGTATAGGTATCTTGTACTAGGTTGATGAGCATCGTGTTGTCTTGAATAGTTCTATCTTTTATCCCAGCTGTTTGTGTTGGACCAATATGGTCGCGTAAAACTTTCTCTAATCTGGTTGCAATGATTATACTGTAAATCTTATACTCGGTGTTCAGTATGGTTATGGGTCTGTAGTCACCCACCTTTCCTATGGTGTTGCCCTTCTTGTTGATTAGGTTCATCTTACCTAGACTAAAATCAGGGTTGTTGGTTTTGTTGTTATATAAACTGTGAAGAATTTCCGCCATATCCTCTTTGAAAAATTTGTAGATTTCCGCTGGGAGACCGTCGATCCCTGCAGCCTTTCTGGTGTGTAGCTCTTCTATTGCTTTTTTAATATCTTCCTTTGTGATATTCTTATTAATTATATTTTCATTTTTGTTCTTTATTGGTTTAATTTGATTATATATATAGTCCCATTGATCCCAATTTGTGTTGGGTCTTTGGTAGAGAATGTTGTAGAAGATTTGAAATTCTTTTATGATTTTTTCTTCATCGTCTATTTCCGTGTCATTTATTATTAAGCTATTTATTGTTGCTGACTCCTCAGGTTTAGGTTTCTTTTTAAAAAGTATTTTCTCAGCAAAGCGCTCTATCCCCAACCTGCTCATCTTGTGGTTCATATAGTTTTCTTTAATCCTATCTTCCATTTCTCTACTTATTTTTTGTTCTATCTGTTGAGCCTCGTCTTTGTCGTTCTTAATAATTTTTTCACTGAGCTGTCTTTGTAGGTTCTTTATCTTGTTAAAGTTGTTCTTTTTTATCCTTAACCAAGTATTATTAGTTATTTCTATAATTTTGCTTTTAGTTAATTTCCAGTTCTGCCATGTAATATTGGTTTTTATTTCATCAAGGGTCTTTTTTATTTCTTGCTGATAGTTTTTATCTGAGAGGATGGAAACAAAAAAAAAACCCTGTGTTTCCGCAAGTACTGAAACCGGCATTATGCGCACGCGCCATTCGTCTTCGCGTAGCGCAGCGCGCGCGACGGTCGCGTCGCCCATGGATAAGAAAAGAGAATAGCACCAAATATTTTAGTTCTTTTAATGGTTTCATTACACTCATTTAAGCATTTAATTAGTTATTTCAACATTGAGCAAAGCTTAAATATTGAAGAATTTGTATAAATTATATTTGACAGGTATATATGTGTGGCCCAAAAGTTAATTAACCGAGATATACTTCTATATTGTGATAATAATTACTGACTTTTGGGGCATCCCGTATATCAGATGTACAGTAGGTTTAAATCTTACCATATTATATGTTATATTAAACAGATATGATCTATAGCCTTGTTTATGAAGGACTTAAAAGTTATTAATTAACATCCCACGGGAGGATGCTGCTGAGGCTGAGGATGTTTTGAATTGAAATAACGTAACTTCCGGTTTGCACCGGAAGTTTATATATAGTTAATCGGGGCCTCCTGCCCATAAGATTTCCATATCTTGTCTCGGATTTCCTCTATCTAACTCCGTTCTCGAGATTAATGAGAGACAGACTGACGGACGATGGTGGGAATTTATAGGTCTACAATTTTTTCAAATTGCAGCCTACTTTTTCGTTTATAATTTGTAGACTCAACCCCACGAGAGGGCAAATGTTCCTTTGTCCTGCGGAATCCCATGCCTATACGCCCTACAGTGTAGGGCCTACATAAATTTCTATTTTATCACTTAATAATTTTATATTTTGTACTATAAAATAAACTAAAATGAAGCTTTAATGGGAAAACGTGTATAATACATCCTATCTAAATTTACTAGCCTAATTCTATCTAGTAAAACTTGATTATCTTATATTTTGTACTATAAAATAAAGTAAAATGAAGCTTTAATGGGAAAACGTGTATAATACATCCTATCTAAATTTACTAGCCTAATTCTATCTAGTAAAACTTGATTTCGTTTCTAAAGTATGTCAACAATAAATCAACATAAGTAACTTTTTACTCCGATTTCTACTGTCTCGGTAGGAATTTAAAAAAAAAAAAAAAACACAGTTTTACGTCAATTTGACGTCATTTTTTAGATTTAATCGTTATAAAACTATACATATGACGTCAAATTGACGTAAAAACCTGTTCTATATCGACCAAACAAACTTTACATAAATTTTAAAGGCGAAAAATTATAAACTATAAAATTAATTAATCTTTTTATTTTATCGTTATTTTTATTCTTAAGTATTATATTATTTACGTAATTTTCAGTTTTGGTACTGTAATAGCCAATTTAAAAATTAACGCTAGATGGCGTTAACGACAAGACGTCTTTTTTTTATAGCATTCGCATTTAAGTAATTACTGTATATAAAAATCCGAAAAAAAAGGAAAAAATAATTAAATTTATTATCCAATAATTTACAAGTAAAGCGAAACAGTTAAATATAATTAAAGTCGTTATCATTAAAATTAAATATTTACTTAAAAGTTTCCTTTAAGTAAATATTGTTAAACAAAACGATTAGATAAAAAAAATTTATATTAGAATTTTTTAAAAAAGTCTCAATTTTTAATGAATAATTTTTAAAATAAAATCATTTTAATAATTAAAATTTGTTAAGTAAAAATGATTTTTTTTGTTTACATGTTTAAAACCGGAGTTTTGTAATCCGAATAATAGATATAAAACTTTAATACTTTATTTAAATTTTAAGCGTATTTAGTTTTTATAATATGGAAAATTTCCGCTTCCTTTTCAATTGAATTTAAACAGGCTTTTATAGCTTTTTTTTCAATTCTCTGCCATGCCAGCTGAATAAATTATTATAAGAATTCGATTGGAAAACATCAAGGTTAAAGCGAATATTTTTATAGATTCGCTTAATAATGGACAATAAAATACACGCATGAATAATTTCGTTTATTTATATAAACAAGGATATTTTCGTAAATTGATCAGATGACGTAATTTAAACAACGTAGTGACGTAGTTTAATTTTATAAATCATTACCTTTACATTTAATTCATAAAAAGTTTTTTTGTAATTAATTACGAAGCAGAGTAAATAGCACGTAAAAGTAAATTAATTAATTAGATAAAAATTAACGGGAGGAAAGTTTTGTTTAAATTATCTTCCATTAGTTAAAATAATCCGTCGATAATTAAACGAAAGAGGGCGCTGTTAGAGAGAGTAAGAGAGACGTTGCTTCACCGTTAGGCACGATTTATTTTTGTAAGGTGGAAAGAATGATGCGTACGAAAATACTCGCACGTCCCGTCGGTATAAGAGATTGTTACGACGTTAAGCTGGATATGACCTATGCGGATGTCATAAAAACCATGCAGTTTGGAAATAAGCCACGGAACAAGGCGAGTCACTGAGCCAAACAATGGAAGAACGTCACACAGCTGATATGGCGTTGAAACCGATGGTTAAACGTAATGGTTTACCATCGGGATCGGGCACGTTTCGGGGCACTTTTCGTGTTGTTTACATAGGTTCTGCCATGCTAGATAAGCGGCATACTTTTGCCATGCTGCCTTGGATCGTAGCCGAAATCGTAAGAAGAAATAGCAGAAAGAAACAGGATGTCCTCCTCACCCTTACCGATTCCTCTTTAAATGCAGTCAGTATGGAAACTGGATGTTGTGTATTCGAGCATAAACTGTATACAATGTCGAAATTCGCCCAAACTAGTCACGACCTTCACTGTTTTACTTACATAACCAGAGCTTCACCCGAAAGTCTTTCCATTTGTCATGTATTCCGTTCGTCAATCGAAGAAACGGTAAGAATTTAAATATTTTAAATGTCAATTACAGATTGTTTTAAATTACTGAAACGATTTCGGGTGTAGAAAAATAGATTTCGTGCATTTATAGATACGCTTTTAGATATTAATGATGTTTTTCTGCCGCCTCCGCTGCTGCTTCTGCCCCTGATCGATGCATTCTTGCACTACAGTTATATATTGCGTGGTTGTGTCATTTCTAGGCGCAGTTTCAACATCTGGAGGGTTTACATAAGTTTGTATTTATAAAAGTTCGCAGTGGAGGCTAATTCTATAGGAAAAATGATATATTGGTGCCTCCTAATTTATATATTTTCATGGGGGCCAATTCTATAAGAAAAGTGTTATATTGGGGGACTTAATTTACATATTTTCATGGGAGCTAAATTCCTAGGAAAAGCGTAATATTGGGGTAGTTTAATTTACGTAATTTTATGGGGGTTAGATTTATTAGAAACTAATTATTTTAGTGGTCAAAGGTCAAACTATTAAAAATCTCACAAAATTAGTGTTTGTTTAAACTAATTTACATAACTATTATTAAATTTTAATGTGTTTGTTTTTATAATTTGCTTAATTGCTTAAGTAATGCAATATTAAAATAAACCCTATAACAAAATCCAGGATAATATTTTTAATATTATTAGTTTATTGATTATTGCATGCTGAACGTTTCTTATTATTAACCCGTGTATATTAAGTAAGAGAAAAGAAAAAAAAAAAACTAAAATGTCGTTAATATGAATACAAAAATATTCAGAAATGTGTTATTAAATTTCGCAAATTTTTGAAAAAAAAAAAAAATAATAATAATAATACTAAATTACTTTATCGTATGAATCTTTAAGTTTTAAATGAATTAAATTCAAAATTAACGCTGTAATTTCATTTAAAAAATTGCGAGAGTAATGATATTTAAAGAAAATTCTTAGCGAAAATTAACCTTTCAAGTGTTGTAATGTACGCTCCAATGCTTTATTAATGAGATTTTAGCAAAAGACAATGTTATGAAATGAAGAGTAAAATATATATTATTACTTTAAAATTAACTTTTTTTATTTTATCTTATTACATTATTAAAAATGTAATGAATTTAAACGAATTCGTTTAATTAATTAATTAATTACAAACCCACGTGTTCGAAATAATATATTAATTTCGGCCATTTTCTCCGTGTTTGACGTAGTCTTATAATTGTATATCTATTATATCGGTGAGAAATTATTAATAAGCTTATTATTCGTTTCCTTTTATATGTTCCAAGAAAAAAGGGGGTAACAAATTGCTTATAATGCATTGTGACGTCAATTTATGACTAACGCAGTACACAACCGTCTGCTGTAGGAATAATTTTATGACGTAATTCATTCGTCCAATGATCTTTTGATATTTAAAATTTCAAATATGAAAAGATCATTGGACGAATTGAATTTCAAATTTTTTTAAATATCAAAAGATCATTGGGCAAATCGAATTACGTCATAATATACTTGAAAATTATTAAATATCATATAATTTTTGTAAGTTAAATTACGTTTTATCGTTAATTATTCCAAATAATTAAATATAAACTTAGAAAAAAAAACACGAGGTTATACGGAATTATTAAATAAAAATTAAAATATTTTTCAACCTTATTTAGAAGACATTTTAAACGATTTTTGTATTTAATATTTTAAAATTTTAAAAAAGTTTTAATGTTTTATTATTTCGCTTTGTTACCTAGCACGTACTTCTAAAATGATTTATCGTTGCATTACGGGCAACGATCCAATCGTAGTAGTCAGGTGTTCCATATGTTCTTTACCTGTCCTGCTATTACTATTTTAGTGGCAAGGGCACTGAAAGCCACGTGCATTGCACGTGACGCCAGTCGATTTGCCAATTTAGTCATCAAGTTTACATAGAAATCTCTTTATCTTTTCACATTCGCCGGTTGTATTAATGATTTTTATTCGTTGAAAAACATTATACTACTTGGATTAAATTCGTCTGTAATTGATTTTTTTTTCTTTTTGTGGTGGTACCTCTGTTTTCTTAATAGATTTTTCTGTTGTATAAGTGTGTTGGGTGTAGAAAAATCGATCTTTCGTCCCTGATATTTCCGTTTTTGTACCTTTTTTTTTTCGTTCTTTGTCAGATGTTTCTATTCTCATATTTTTGAAGTTCCACTTTTTTTCCCAAGATGTCCAAAGAACTGACGTTCTCATTTTTCTCCTTTTTCAATCGATACAGCTATTCTACTTTGCTTCAACCATTTACATATGCCCTGTTTCATTTTCCATCGCAATTTATCAATTTATAAAGCAGATCTTACTTGTTTATCATCGTTTACTGTATATATAAATGTAAAATCTAGCATCATTTATTATAATTTTCAAAAGTTTCTTTAAAAATTTCAATTACCTGTGGCTATGGACATCCACAGAAAATTTTTTAGGGGGGAACAAAGCTTGGAGACAAATGATTACATGCATTTTTATTTAATTATTTCATTTTGTGTGGGTTTTTTCTGCAAGTAGGACTATATTATAAAATACAGTATTGCGTGTCTATTATAAAATACAGTATCAAAGTGTCCCGTAAGGGAGAGTGTAAGGTTACGTATCTCGGTAGCTTTTACAATTATAATTTGTGGAATTTTTCAGGGGAAAGTGCATCATTGCACCTCTTAGAAGATGCTTATACAAAATTTAAAAGTGGAAGTAACCAAGTTAAACTTTGTTCCTTCTCATTTTCTACTTAGAGTTATTAATAATAAAATATTCCCTCTTCCTCTAATGCTATTAAATTATGAATATTTTATTTCTTAAAATATTCAGTATTGAATCTTCTGTGTTGTTAAAATAGTATTATAAATTATAAAAATGATTTCGCATTTTAATATAACTGATAATGCTTGTTTATTTTTTAGCTTTATCCGGATATTGATTTATTAACTCAATAAACATATCCTAGTTACCGACCTTACAAACACTTTAAATGAATTAAGAATGGATTACATGTTATATTAACTTTTGTTATTTTAAACTTTTAATATTTTATAATTAAAAATATTTATTTTCTTTAAATCTATTTAAGATTATTTGAAAACAAAAATAAAATCTCATTTGCCAGTTATCTTTGGAATGACCCGAATTTCTGAAACTTGAATAAAAATAGTTATAAATCATGTATTCGGCCAGTTATTGCTTTTTCTAATATATTATAAATGCCGCGCACATCATGTTGTTGAGTTTTCCAGCTAAGAAGCATGTACAATTTTTCAATCAATACATGTAAAATAGTAAAATTATTGTTGTTTCGGCGTGTTTTCTCTTTGTTTACTCTTTGACTTTCGTTTACCAAAAGCTAAATTATAATATTATAATGAAAATTTATTAAAAAATGTTAAATTTAAATAAAATCTTTTAGGAAAATGAATATGAGTATATAAAATATGATATTGATTGATTGATTACTGCATTATGTTTTTACAAATAATGCAATTATCAATTGACTAACATCTAAAACTGTTGAATAATTTATTAATATAGATAAATAATGTATTATATCTTCTATAATATATTAGAAAATATAAGAAAAAAAATAATATAAAATAAAGTAAAATGTTTTAATGCATGTAGTTTTTGTAAATTATAATTACAAGGAAAGAAATTGATTCTGAATAGGAAAATTACTCTTTCTCTTAATATATCCATTATAAAAATTACACATCGAAATGTAATTTTGACTTTTACTTCATATTATGTTTTTATTAATAACAATGCTATGAATATTTTAAACAAAAATATTCTTAAAGTTTATAGTTTACCAGTTTAAAAGATTTAACTTATTTATTCTGGTTAGTGTTTTTGAGATCTCTTGTATCCCATTTCCAGTTCACTTTTTAGAATATCCATAATATTACATTTTATATTAAAAAATGTTCTAAAAAATTATCTGAAGATGGGACTTAGTGGCATATCTAGGATTTTGAGACTGTAAGTGTTGCTCAGACTTGGAGGATACCAAAGCATGTGCCTCTTATCATTGTTTTGGAGATGTTACTCGGTTATGTAACTGTTTACATTATTCTTTTTCTCTAGCTTTTTAAAATTGTTAAGTGGAAGATGGAAAATGGATAATTTCGAATTGATAAGATTGATTATAAATTATACAAATTACAGTATGATTTATACTCTATGTGATTCCAAATGAAGTAATAGAAAAGATATAAAACCATTACATTTTTTATTTCACTAGAAATTATCAAAATTACAATTATTTTGAATTCGTGTACAATTATCTTTAGTCTGGTTCCACATTTTTTGATTTGTTTCCAAGAAATGTTCGGTTTAAATTTTTCTGTTTGTATAAAATTACTTTCTGCTATTGAAGTCATATTGTAAGCATTATTATATTTATCTCTATTTTAAAGTATCAAAACTGATTACTTTGGTATGAAAGGGGTGTTGCAGCATCATAAGCACTCTAGTCAATACATCCCTAATGGAATATAAGTGACTTTTTTAAACTAGNAGAATAACTTGATTCATATAAGTTAATAACTTGTTCTTATAAGTTATATGACTTGCAATTTAATTTATTTTTCCATCAAGTACATAATCTTTTATGTAACAGTAAAGATGTAAACTGTTTTTTTTTTATTTAAATTTTTAAACAACTTTTGCTTATTTTTCTATATAAATGTATAGTAAATTTAATTTTACTATATAGTATATAATCTATGTTACGTCATATTCATTATAACATTGTATTGTGCTAAAGAGATTATAATTTATCCAAACAATCAGCCCTAATTTAAGATGTAAGCCAGTAGTTTGAATATTGTTTCTTTATAAGATTTGAATATTTAATTTATGTTAATTATTATTTTTAAGGTATTTAGACACGCTAAACACGTGGATTAAAATAAACACAATAAACGATTTAATTATAATTCATTATTATACCATATTTATCCAAACAATCAGCCCTAATTTAAGATGTAAGCCAGTAGTTTGAATATTGTTTCTTTATAAGATTTGAATATTTAATGTTTGTTAATTATTATTTTTAAGTTATTTTAAAGTTACTTAAAAAGATAGGAGTTGTTGAGACATGGTCTGTTCGACTAGATGTTGCTTGTCGGAGAGATTACAGTAGTAAAAACTAGTTAGACTCGCGTAACTGGTTATATAACAAAGAAACAAAGAATGCACAAAGATTACACTGTCTTGACTCACAGAAGGTCAGCACTGAAAAGGGGAAAGTGAAATGAGGTCACTGTCTCTAACGGATCCCCAAGGGGTCAACAGCGCCACCAACCTATTATTACGTAACAGAAGAATGTTTAAAAAACATTGCGACACAATGCGTTGTATGTAATGATGTCATATAACATTAGACAATAATTTTGATCGTTGATTCCAACATGGTCCATATGCATTAAGAATCTATTTATTCAATTATAAATTTTACAAAAAGAACTATAGTGACTATGATACATCGTAGAATCTTATTATAACAAACCTCANACATTATTAAAAATGTAATGAATTTAAACGAATTCGTTTAATTAATTAATTAATTACAAACCCACGTGTTCGAAATAATATATTAATTTCGGCCATTTTCTCCGTGTTTGACGTAGTCTTATAATTGTATATCTATTATATCGGTGAGAAATTATTAATAAGCTTATTATTCGTTTCCTTTTATATGTTCCAAGAAAAAAGGGGGTAACAAATTGCTTATAATGCATTGTGACGTCAATTTATGACTAACGCAGTACACAACCGTCTGCTGTAGGAATAATTTTATGACGTAATTCATTCGTCCAATGATCTTTTGATATTTAAAATTTCAAATATGAAAAGATCATTGGACGAATTGAATTTCAAATTTTTTTAAATATCAAAAGATCATTGGGCAAATCGAATTACGTCATAATATACTTGAAAATTATTAAATATCATATAATTTTTGTAAGTTAAATTACGTTTTATCGTTAATTATTCCAAATAATTAAATATAAACTTAGAAAAAAAAACACGAGGTTATACGGAATTATTAAATAAAAATTAAAATATTTTTCAACCTTATTTAGAAGACATTTTAAACGATTTTTGTATTTAATATTTTAAAATTTTAAAAAAGTTTTAATGTTTTATTATTTCGCTTTGTTACCTAGCACGTACTTCTAAAATGATTTATCGTTGCATTACGGGCAACGATCCAATCGTAGTAGTCAGGTGTTCCATATGTTCTTTACCTGTCCTGCTATTACTATTTTAGTGGCAAGGGCACTGAAAGCCACGTGCATTGCACGTGACGCCAGTCGATTTGCCAATTTAGTCATCAAGTTTACATAGAAATCTCTTTATCTTTTCACATTCGCCGGTTGTATTAATGATTTTTATTCGTTGAAAAACATTATACTACTTGGATTAAATTCGTCTGTAATTGATTTTTTTTTCTTTTTGTGGTGGTACCTCTGTTTTCTTAATAGATTTTTCTGTTGTATAAGTGTGTTGGGTGTAGAAAAATCGATCTTTCGTCCCTGATATTTCCGTTTTTGTACCTTTTTTTTTTCGTTCTTTGTCAGATGTTTCTATTCTCATATTTTTGAAGTTCCACTTTTTTTCCCAAGATGTCCAAAGAACTGACGTTCTCATTTTTCTCCTTTTTCAATCGATACAGCTATTCTACTTTGCTTCAACCATTTACATATGCCCTGTTTCATTTTCCATCGCAATTTATCAATTTATAAAGCAGATCTTACTTGTTTATCATCGTTTACTGTATATATAAATGTAAAATCTAGCATCATTTATTATAATTTTCAAAAGTTTCTTTAAAAATTTCAATTACCTGTGGCTATGGACATCCACAGAAAATTTTTTAGGGGGGAACAAAGCTTGGAGACAAATGATTACATGCATTTTTATTTAATTATTTCATTTTGTGTGGGTTTTTTCTGCAAGTAGGACTATATTATAAAATACAGTATTGCGTGTCTATTATAAAATACAGTATCAAAGTGTCCCGTAAGGGAGAGTGTAAGGTTACGTATCTCGGTAGCTTTTACAATTATAATTTGTGGAATTTTTCAGGGGAAAGTGCATCATTGCACCTCTTAGAAGATGCTTATACAAAATTTAAAAGTGGAAGTAACCAAGTTAAACTTTGTTCCTTCTCATTTTCTACTTAGAGTTATTAATAATAAAATATTCCCTCTTCCTCTAATGCTATTAAATTATGAATATTTTATTTCTTAAAATATTCAGTATTGAATCTTCTGTGTTGTTAAAATAGTATTATAAATTATAAAAATGATTTTGCATTTTAATATAACTGATAATGCTTGTTTATTTTTTAGCTTTATCCGGATATTGATTTATTAACTCAATAAACATATCCTAGTTACCGACCTTACAAACACTTTAAATGAATTAAGAATGGATTACATGTTATATTAACTTTTGTTATTTTAAACTTTTAATATTTTATAATTAAAAATATTTATTTTCTTTAAATCTATTTAAGATTATTTGAAAACAAAAATAAAATCTCATTTGCCAGTTATCTTTGGAATGACCCGAATTTCTGAAACTTGAATAAAAATAGTTATAAATCATGTATTCGGCCAGTTATTGCTTTTTCTAATATATTATAAATGCCGCGCACATCATGTTGTTGAGTTTTCCAGCTAAGAAGCATGTACAATTTTTCAATCAATACATGTAAAATAGTAAAATTATTGTTGTTTCGGCGTGTTTTCTCTTTGTTTACTCTTTGACTTTCGTTTACCAAAAGCTAAATTATAATATTATAATGAAAATTTATTAAAAAATGTTAAATTTAAATAAAATCTTTTAGGAAAATGAATATGAGTATATAAAATATGATATTGATTGATTGATTACTGCATTATGTTTTTACAAATAATGCAATTATCAATTGACTAACATCTAAAACTGTTGAATAATTTATTAATATAGATAAATAATGTATTATATCTTCTATAATATATTAGAAAATATAAGAAAAAAAATAATATAAAATAAAGTAAAATGTTTTAATGCATGTAGTTTTTGTAAATTATAATTACAAGGAAAGAAATTGATTCTGAATAGGAAAATTACTCTTTCTCTTAATATATCCATTATAAAAATTACACATCGAAATGTAATTTTGACTTTTACTTCATATTATGTTTTTATTAATAACAATGCTATGAATATTTTAAACAAAAATATTCTTAAAGTTTATAGTTTACCAGTTTAAAAGATTTAACTTATTTATTCTGGTTAGTGTTTTTGAGATCTCTTGTATCCCATTTCCAGTTCACTTTTTAGAATATCCATAATATTACATTTTATATTAAAAAATGTTCTAAAAAATTATCTGAAGATGGGACTTAGTGGCATATCTAGGATTTTGAGACTGTAAGTGTTGCTCAGACTTGGAGGATACCAAAGCATGTGCCTCTTATCATTGTTTTGGAGATGTTACTCGGTTATGTAACTGTTTACATTATTCTTTTTCTCTAGCTTTTTAAAATTGTTAAGTGGAAGATGGAAAATGGATAATTTCGAATTGATAAGATTGATTATAAATTATACAAATTACAGTATGATTTATACTCTATGTGATTCCAAATGAAGTAATAGAAAAGATATAAAACCATTACATTTTTTATTTCACTAGAAATTATCAAAATTACAATTATTTTGAATTCGTGTACAATTATCTTTAGTCTGGTTCCACATTTTTTGATTTGTTTCCAAGAAATGTTCGGTTTAAATTTTTCTGTTTGTATAAAATTACTTTCTGCTATTGAAGTCATATTGTAAGCATTATTATATTTATCTCTATTTTAAAGTATCAAAACTGATTACTTTGGTATGAAAGGGGTGTTGCAGCATCATAAGCACTCTAGTCAATACATCCCTAATGGAATATAAGTGACTTTTTTAAAGTAGAAAGCTGTGAATTTCAACACTTTTTAGAATTTAAGTCAGAGAGTTAACGATGTCAAGATAATATTTAACAGCTACAGTGTTTGATGAGCAATAAAAAATGCACCACTCAGATCTTTTATATATATATACTTGTTACCAAGCAGTTTTTCCATATTTATCATCAGCTACATTTAGTGATAACTTTGTTAGTTGCTGTGTTTATTTTTAAAAAATAGTTTAAATAAACAGTTATTTTAAAAAATATTTAAAATGTGATAGTTGTAACAAATTTTTTTTTTTCTAATTTATTTTTCTTATCTTTTGTGAAAAATAGACTTATTGATTGAAAGTGTTAACTTTTTAACTTACAGAAGATAATTGTATGCAAATAAATAAATGTACTGTGTATCTGAAGATGAAAAATGAAACATACAAGTAAATAATAATAATAATAATTTTCGTGGATAAAGAGATTTTATTCTATTATTATATATAAAAAAAATATGATTGTTTAAAAAACATTTCTCTTTTAAAATCTGGAACGCTTGCATGTTTTTTACAAGAAAATAGGTCACAGAACTCTAGAAAATTTCTTTGCTACGTATTTAAACACTAAACAAACTAGAACTTGACATAGTTGCCAATTCATTGATAGTAAACATAAACAACTGCAGTTATAAAATTAAATATAAATTTATATTTTAACACATTTTGCTGCTTATATAAACGATTGTACAGGAATGCTAAGTAAAAATATTATTGATTAGTGTCAGTATCAAAAATATTTTACATTTTTTGGATATTTTTTTAATGATAATTTTGTAAGACGTAAGCATATATCTGTTTTTAGAATACTATTATTATTATACTGTAATTATAATTAAATATATAATTTAATAAATTTGAAATATATGCCAGGTTTTGGACTTATTTACTTCTGTTAAAGAAATGACTAAGGAAATGGCTCACCATCATCCTAGCAAGCACACACTTACTTATATGGGAAGTAATCCTTCTACAGATGCTGCATCAAGCAAATGGCACCATTACGAAGTGTTATACGTTGGTAAAATTAAGGTAAAGCTGCTATATTGGTAGGAAATATATTTCCGTTAGTTATTCCTTAAGTAATGATCGTTTCTATATATTATTAAGGTATCCCATAAACGTGCCCCTCCGCTGTTTATTGACGAATCTGTCAATAAATTTCGTAACCTAGAAAATGAAAAAAGACAGAAAAAGAGTGAGAAATTGGAACCAAATGAATCTTATGGTAATATGAGTAATGGAGAGAAAAAATCAAGTGAACCAACACTTCAAGAAATAGCAAATATCACATTGGAAAGAAAGAAAAGCCTGCCTGATATTTTTATGAACAAAAGATCTGTAGATAAAATGGAAGAGGTAAAAATAAAAAATAAAAACAACAATTAATAAGAATAATTCATCTTAAATATTTATTTTAAATTTGTTGTTTAAATATTTATATATAATTTAATGTTTATTTTTGTTAGTCATATTTAACTTACAAAATTTAAACTTTACAGCCAAATTGTGTGGTAATACATTTCCTGTTATAGTATTATATGTTTACATTTGAAAAATGAATTACCGTATTTAAAATATACAGACTATTTAGAAATATTTAATGGTCTGTTTAACAAAAAAAAAAAAGTAACTTTGGTAATAATAAATTTTTATCATCGTTAGTGTAAATAGTTTAACAGAAATATTTGCAAACAAATACTTATTTATCTTTCACTGTTTACACTAAATTCATAGTTATAATTTTATCGTTAGATTACTCATTACTATTACCAATATACAGTTAAATGGCTACTTCTGTTTGGAGACAATACTGATATGAATTCATTATAGAATTTTTATAACAATATGAAGGAAAAAATGGTTTCAAGAAAATCCATTACTAAAAGGTAGTTAGAAAAAGTTTCGATCTATCATTTATCAATTGAAAATATTCCAAATGTGATCAAGGTTATGTCAGCTACATGTTTTGCTATTACAGTTCACCAATAAAACTCGGTATTAGTAACGCATTGCTTTATTTGATTGTTTCCATAGAAACTCATTTTTTATGTTTGAAATAATTGCTGAATTTCAAACACAGTAAATTATTTATGCATAAAACTATTCAGGTATAATATTTGGTGTTAGAGGCAAGCTGTTTCAATAATGCTTATTGTTAAGTTAAACTGACTTAAAAGCCAAACAATTGCCGAAGTATACAATGCTATATTACTAATACTGTTATTAATTAAATGCTAAGTAATTTGGCACAAGGTGTTAGGTACCATCTCTTTCTAAGTTTAATGATTTTAATAATTTAGAAGGTTCTGGAAGAAAAGAATTAGCCCAAAGCGGGACTCAAACCCACAATATAGCCTGATGTAATTTGGCAGTCATTTGGCTTTAATATATAACTATTGAATTTGGATGTTTATATTTGTATAAATTGATTTCTTTTAATGTGTTGAATTTGCATTTATTTTCAAATTCAAGGAATTGATAGTAGCTCATTAACTAATAATATAGACTAATATGGATTTACTGAAGTCGGTTCATGTTTTGTTTTATTTGTGTACGGCAATGCAACACATGAGCAATTTGACAAAGGACATGCTTCCTAGAAGGACTTTCTATGGGAAACTGACCTCTATTTAGGTGTTACTAATGTGAAGAAAATCTGGAGTATTCCATGCAGCCATTGACAAGGTATGAACACATGACCAACTACTGATATATGGAGGTTTTATCCACTCGGCCACTGATGGGCACAAGTTCATATTATCAATTTAGAAATAAACATCATTTTTGACATTATTTCATCAGTTCTTCAATATAAAATGGAATTACCAGTGGATAGTTTTTGCAAAACCTGTATTGTTAATAATACTTTTAAATCAAGTAGATATAATAATTAAAGTTTTTGAAACTTTTATGATGATATAATAATTTAGTCTGTTAATGTAAATCTTTCTGCTTTTGATGATAATTCAAAACTAAATAATGTAGAGTCCATTTTGATAAACCATTAGAGAGAGAAAATCAATATTACTAACAAGATTAAATATTATTTTATTAATTTAATTAATTTAAATGAGTGATATTTATAATATTTAATCAGTTAATTAAATTTTCAAGTAATCAATATTTTTAATTAAAAAGTGTTTTCTTCTTTAAAACATTTTCAAAATTTTTCAACATATATATAATATTAAATTGTATAGATGTTAAAAAATAAAAAACAAGTATATTTTTAATTTTATGTTAGTGAAAGCCAAGCTATCACATTCAATACGACAGATATTCATTAGAGAGAACAGTGTGATTTTATATTTTGGTATTTGTTTTAACTCTTCTCTGTTCAACCCACCTTATTCTTTATTAAAAAGTAAATAAATAACTGGAGGATTTGGGAATAAAGATGACTAGAGCATACTGCTTTGTATGTTTGCTGCTCCATATATGTACTAATGCTATCTATAATTATTTTTTTATTTGGAATGTAATATGTTATCAGTTTTATATGGATATACAGAGTGAGTCAACAGTCCCTTGCACCCTTTCTGTTCCAAAATATATTAATTAATTTTATGACATATTGATTTTGTTAATGTAATTACATAGGAAATCATGTATGGAGAATCTGATAGACCCTTTGTTGACCTTGAAAGTGAGTTTTCAAGGTCAATAAAAGGTTCTATCTAATATCTTTGGTACTTTTGGAATGAAAAGGGTGCAAGGGACTGTTGACTCAAGCTGTATGTTAAATTGGTTAATTTATAAGAATTTAATATTGTGTTAATTGAGGTATCATTTTAATGTTGTTCTAAATTTTATTAATACTTAATGTCATTACTTTAAATTTTATTTTTATTATTATTTTAATTTTGATACTTTACTATTAAAAATACATTCTTTTTAGTAGGAAATAACTCCATAGATAACATCATAAGACTAAAATCTAATAAAAATTAAATTATTAAAGTGACTCCTTGTATGTTTATTAGCATTTTGGTCTTGTGAAAAATATATTTTAAACAATTTATATATTTCAAGTTTGTTAATTATTATTTTTAAGTTATTTTAAAGTTACTTAGAAAGATAGGAGTTGTTGAGACATGGTTTGTTCAACTAGATGTTGCTTGTCGGAGAGATTAGTAAAAACTAGTTAAACTCACGTAACTGGTTATATAACAAAGAAACAAAGAATACACAAAGATTACACTGTCTTGACTCACAGAAGGTCAGCACTGAAAAGGGGAGAGTGAAATGAGGTCACTGTCTCTAACGGCTCCCCAAGGGGTCAACAGCGCCACCAACCTTTTATTACATAACAGAAGAATGTTTAAAAAACATCGCAACACAATGCATTGTATGTAATGATGTCATATAACATTAGACAATAATTTTGATCGTTGATTCCAACATGGTCCATATTAAGGATGCACCGATTAATCGGTAAGTAATCGGTAATCGGCCGTATCGGCCACTTAGCCGATTAATCGGTATCGGCCATTTCCACCGATTAATCGGTTTCGATAATCGGCCAATTTTACATTTTGGTATTTTTGTTAGAATGTTACGTACAATGCTAGTAATAAAAACTAATAAATTTCTGTTATATATTTATTATTTATTACATGACAATCTGAATATTAAAAAAATTTTACTAATCAAATTATTCCTTTCATCAATACATATTATAAGTATAACATAACNTATTAACACTAATCGGCCGATTAATCGGTATCAGCCGATAATGCATGGCCAATTAATCGGTAATCGGCCATTTTGCTTATCGGTGCATCCTTAGTCCATATGCATTAAGAATCTATTTATTCAATTATAAATTTTACAAAAAGAACTATAGTGACTATGATACACAGTAGAATCTTATTATAACAAACCTCATAACAACAAATTTTCAGATTTTCTCCAATTCAACCTCTATAGGAACGCAACAAAATCTTTCAGTTGTACAAACATATTTATAATGAACTTTAAGTTTAATGTACCTTTTCTATCAGTCCTGCTGTAATAGAATTTTTACAATTTTCACCTCACTAAAACAACCTTCTTCAACTTACCCTCTTTACTATTGTCGTCCAACTGGTAACAAACTATACCCAAGAGAAAAGAGCAAGCTTGGAAGCAACTACAGTAAAAACTCGTTATTTTGAAACTCAAGGGGCCAAAAAAAAGAATTAAAAATAACCGGAGTTCAAATAACCAAAACTTTTTTTTTCAAATTGACGTTTTTTGTAATTCTTGAATAAAATGATAGCATTATCTTATGTAATTTCACCCATTTATTTACAAATGCTTTAATATTATGAGTTATTTTTTAGTAATTTAAGCTATTTCGAAAAACTATTGGTTGGCGTGTAATTAATGAAAACAATGAAAACGTAACCAAATTACATTCAAAGTAAGACCTGAAATTAACGTAAAATAAGCTTAAGTGCTTCAATAAGAATTACCGCAAATTTTGGCTTGAGTTTGAGATTACAAAAATCGTCTGATCTGATGAAAACAAGCTCTACTCTATTAAAGGCTAAAACTATAAGTACACATTCTATCATGAATATGCATGTGTATTTGGTGTTTGGAATTATTGAAACAATAGATTTTTGCAAGAAATGTCC
Source organism: Centruroides sculpturatus (assembly GCF_000671375.1). Taxonomy (NCBI): domain Eukaryota; kingdom Metazoa; phylum Arthropoda; class Arachnida; order Scorpiones; family Buthidae; genus Centruroides; species Centruroides sculpturatus. The sequence goes on from NW_019385212.1 coordinate 61,919, forward strand.
AAAATAATTAAATGCCAAACAGATCTCTTCCATAATAATACACTAAAATTTTTAAATCAAAGATATAAAGTGTAAATCTCTATATCCCTGACCAGGACAAATACTACAGTTACAAACTAACGGGATTTCCCACCATCTGAGTTTGAATTAACGAGGTTTTCTGTATAACGTGTATGTATGTATACATAAAACAGAAATGTTATGCTAACTACAGAAGCACATTTAATAAATTAATTATCATTATTTATAGTTAAACTTATAAATTGGTCTAATATGTAGTTGTGTGAAATATATCACATACAAATAGAAATGTTTCTTGTTGTATTTCTGGTAAATTATTTGTACTGTTCATTTATTTATCATAAAAATGTATACTTAAATATGTTTTCAAATTTTATGGAATAACAATCTGTTTAGTCATCAGACAGAATATAGATGTATTGAAAAAAAAATGGCCAAACTCAAGATCTTTTATTAAAATATTTTAAAATACTTTAATAATATGATATAATAAATGAACACATTCATTAATTGCACTGTAATCTTCTCATTTCCTATGGAAATGTTATAGAACTGATAAATAATTAGAATAACAAATATGTATATTTATACACAGTAAATATTAGCAGAAGAATAAATTCATTAACAAATTATATTTATTTTTCTAAACATTACTCATTAATGTAAGCAGAATCATTAATTAGAAAATTTCATAATTAAAATTGTAAACTTGTTTGTGTAATATCCTATCTCGTATTTAATTGCAATTATTCATTTGTTTATTCATTACACAGATGGAATTTTAATTTGATTTATTGAACATTTAGAAATTTCATTCTATCTCTTTTGGTTTAACTAATTTAATTAGGAATTATTTTCCTAACATTATAATAATCCTTTAATTAATATTTGTATATGTAAAACGTAATAGGTGAATAAACAAATTTTAGAATGATTTTAACATTATTAAAAATTATTTCAATTTTATTAATATTTTTAGTCAATAAAATTTAATATAATTTAGAATGTATTTATACTTGTATAGTGGTGCGCACAAGATTTAATCCTGGAGGAGCCGAGCTAAATGGATAAAAAAAAAAATTTAATGCAAATTCAATAAATTTCCACCTTATGTGACTGCTGATACATAAGTAATATAGAAACAGAAGACATGACACAATATAAATAAACAAATGAATTTTAATTAAGAAAAGATTTTTGGAAAATTTACTAGTATTTTCTTTCCTTTTACATTAGGGGTGCCAGGGCCCTTTGGTCTCCCTCTGAGTACACCACTGTACTCTTATGTTTCTTATCTCGAGCTTATTTCTTTAAATCTAATCAAATAAATAAAGAAACTTTTTACATTAAGAAATTTTTTACAACACTCTGATTAATATTTTTGAGATTTATACTCATCTTTGGACCACCGGTTTATTGCTGATTCATTTAAAACTGATTCGGTTTGATTCCGAGATCATAAGTCAGTCAAAGATATGAAAAGTTAAAAGGAAATCTGAAAATGAGAATAAATCAAGAAAATGTAAGTGTTGAGAAAGACTTCTTAATGAAAGGAGTTTGTTTATTTACTTTAAAGAAATAATTTGGTTGATATGAATAAAATTAAATTTATTGATTAATATTAATACCCTATGAAATTTTATCATTAGAACTGTTAACAAAATTCAGTTCAAATACAGAATGTCCCACATGAAATTGGTATCACTCATTGGAAACAATACAAATAAATTTAGACAAAGGATGCTTGTTAGAACCTTTATCTTAACATTATTTAAACATACAGATACTTGCAGAAGATGCTGAAAGTAGTGTCCTTCTGCAACTATGCATGTTTGTGCACATGTAATCATGTTCGGATTGACCTTAAATAAAATACTATGTAAAAAAAAAAAAATAGCTTTAATGCTTTGGCAAATGTTTTTATAATTTACTTATAATTCTGAGATTGGTCTCATATGCTTTTTCTTTTAAATACTCCCTATAAAATTTACATCACTAATGTTTCATTATCACAGTTGGGCCAAATTTATGTAGGATACCCTGTATAATTCAATTCATATATCCAAATGCAATATTACTAAGCAGGTGTATCATGCACCGGGCGCCACTCGCAGAGGGGCACCCAAATGGTCTCCAAGACAAACTATATGTGTTTCTGGAGGGGAAAGGGGCGCCAATAAAGTGTTGTGCCCCGGGCGCCAGTTATGTTCGCTACGCCACTGGTAAGTGTGTATAACATCTGACTAGTAATTTAGCTGTGCTTGTGTGTATGCATAACATTTTATGTAATTAATGTAAATAACTTAAATGTATTTGCATACAGACTTGTATAATGTACAGTACACAAGATGAGATAATATGTATTGTATCATTTTGTTGTATTTGATGTTTGTATTGGTATTTAGTGTTGTTTAATCTGTTAGTACATTCAAGGCCAAGCACTTTGGTTACTTTAGTTTGATGGGTTCAAGGCTACTTTGGTTTTCAGAGTAGACTTATTGAGTTTCCGTGGAAAGTTCATCAAGTTATGTGTATTCAATTTTTGATGTATGTGTTATGAAGTTTGAGGTGTAGTGTTGTTTTACAGTTTTGCAAATTATTACTATAATATATTTTTCAGTTTACAGATACTACTGGTAATAAAACTAAAATATTCCCAAATCCCAATATTTTCCAGGAAATTTCAGAAACCCTAATTGATATGCAAAATTGTCCTAGAAATATATTTATTGTCCTGCATTTCGTGAATTCAGAAACACAGATGTTTGTGCCTAGAGCTTATCACTTATATTTCTGAGTTGAACAGAAAACATAAGATGCATAATAGGGGTCACAGGACAATTGCAATTTAACATCTCGTTTTCTCTAATTAACCTATTGCATATCATAGTGTTGTTTTTGTTTCACTCCCATTTGCATTGAGCTGGGAAAAAGTTAACAGTCTCACACAAACATGAACTTTTGTGATAAATTGCCTAAATAAATATTACAAGTACAGTTTCCACAACAAGTTTTCCAAACTAAAAATATTTTTGCTGAACTGGTGCAAACAAGCTGAATTGCATCACTGATAGTAAGAGTCTACTTTCACTGATAAATCTGAACAATATTTTATTAAAATAAATTCAATAGGAATGTTTGTTTTAATTCTCGTATAGAATATGTGGTAGTTGGCGACATGGTGCTTGACCACCGTTCCCTTCCTATGTGACGTCAGACCAAGTCTAATCCCACTCTTATGGTCGACGTGCTTTTTCTTGGTCGTGTCTTCACTTCGCGCCTCGAACATTGTCTCGAGGTTGACATATAGCTGTAAAGTTTGTATATAGATGTGGTAATAAATACTTGGCAACTGCCCGGGAAACATATTATCCTGTCTGAATTATTTACCCAGCACAACGACAACACTACGAGTGAATGCGATCAAATTGATTGGCATACTGGATTGACCCCTGAAAAGAGATACACCTTACTAGGTGCCTCAAATACTACTTATTTGATATAAGCCATTGCCAAGATAATCATTTAAGTCAGCATCTCATCTAGTTAGCAGCATAAGCTAACAACAAGAGAAATTGGTCATGTTATACTAAATGTATATATTTAAATCTTTAAAATCAAAATAAAAAGAAAAGAAAATAAACATTTATCAAAAATGCTAACTAAAAATAGTAAAAAGAATGGAAAGTAACAATCAAAATAGAAAGTTAAACTGAAATCTAAATTTCCAGCAAAAATTAATGTAGAAACAAATGTTTTTAACTATCAAATTGAAGTTCATACTGCCGATTCCATACACGAATGCCATTTAGCAATAAACTTGGGAAGTCTCTTGACAAGATATGCATCACAAAATTTAAATTGTCTGTTGGTGTAACTGCCTGAATGTGAAATGGTCTCTCCTAATTATAAAAGATGTTTTTAGACTGTTTTGTTTATTTTTCTAAAAGATTACTACAGTAATACAACAAAAAAGTATTAAGTGAATGCCAATAAAGCAGATTTTTTTTTCTTTGTTATATTTTTAAAGAATTTAATGTTGTTTCTCTTTATTTAACCATAGTAAGCTTAAATATTTTTATTAAATTTATTTGTAATTTCCTCAAAAAAATAATTTAAAGCATTAGTTAAATGTGTTATTCAAGTTAAATTTATTTTTAATAGAAACATCCAAAATAAATTATATTTATCTGTAAGTAACAATCAAAACAATGTTAAAAGAATTCGTAATCGTCTATAAGATCTGTCATTTATTATTTTATAGGTAAAATTCTTCTTAAATCCTTTCCGTACAATAACTAAGATTGTTATTTAATTATTTAAGTTTTTTAGGTGCCAAGGGCAAAAACTGGCCAACCCATAATAAAATTTAAGACAAAGTGTCCCCATAGTCAAGGGTGTAAGGTAATATCTCAATCACTTTTACAATTATAATTTGCAGAATTTTTTACCTGATCCCAGGGAGAGAGAAATGCCCTATTACAAATGCCCATGGCATGTTCTAAATTAGAGTTTCAGAACAGTTTGCGATGTATCATACTATTGTACAGCATAGTACGATGGTGCACTCGGGATTTAATCTTGGGTACCTAACTTTTGGTAATAAATTAATTTTGTTATTTATATTAGTCTTTGTTTTATGGACCATTGGAGATTTTAAAAGAAACAGCTCTTATATATTCACTGGTGGATTTTCTGTCAATGTGATTTGATGCCCAGTCAGCATCACAAAAACTTGACAGCTCTTCTGTCTCTGTTTTGTAATAGAGTTTGTAATTTTTATTTTCTTGAGATATCAAAGTAATCTCTTCACTGCTTATCGAGACACCAAGTCAGACTCAACATTTACAAAAAAGTCATCCCAATTTTAGTTAAACATAAAAATGAAGCATATAGTAATAATATCTTTGGATCTGCAGGTGAAGACTGTAAATCTTCAGGTTTTTTTTTTTTCTAAAGTGAGAGAAAGACAAGAGAAGGATCCTTCAGTGTTCTCTTTGGAGATGACTGCTCCTGGGCATTGTTGTGAGAAAATCTGTTGAAGGTGGTGATCATTTCAGTTTGAGTCAAGGATGAATTGAAGTCAACCAAGTAAGATGCAGTGCTACGAGAAATCAGAGAGAAACTCTGTGTCCTCAAATTCAGAGTTTTTATCATTTTTGGTCCCTGATTAACCACTTCGATTGGTTATTCTTCCTCATCCCCACTTTCTAATTGGTTATCACTCATTACTAAGTATAAAGAGATCTGAACTCAGATCGTAGGATGAGTCAAAATCGACATTTAATTTGATCCCAACCGGAGATAATTGACCTTAGGACTTGCATTGCCTAGTTTTCCTTTGTCTAATTTCTGAGAAAAGGTTTCCCCCATTATTATATTTAACATTTCCCTTTATGGACATAAAAATTATATTTTATATTAACAAATTTAGTGGTTTTTAGATTTTATAGTGTGGTTCCGGGACATTTCTGGAGCCTCACACTTCCGCTGTTTGTTGTTCTGGAAAAATATCTATCAAGAAGCCAATAGATGAATCATTTCCTTACTAACCAGAAGAAAATTGTACGGTATCATGTTATAAAATATTGGGCTTTAATTCAATGTGATATATAATATTGTGTACTTAAAAAAATTAATTTGAACTGAAAATTCAAAAATTTGTTTCATTTTGTTTAAATATAAGAAAATGTACATTGTTTTATGAATGAAAATAAAATTTTTATTATAAAACAAATGCATGGATTATTTAATCTGTGTTTTATAATATAAAATTTCAACTGTTAGCTTGTAATCAATGAATCACTTAATTAGTATGGTACTTCATTTTATTAATGAATGTTTAATGTCTGGAAATGTTTGCAATTTCTACAGTTTATAAGAATTGTTATATCATTTTAAATTACTTTGTAAACTTTTAATTGACCTAATTGTCATATATTTATAATTATTAAGCAGTTAATGAAATTCTTTCCTTTACAGGAGGCACCAGCAGAAAGTGAAACAAGTTGCTTAGCTGCAAATTCACAGACACCAGAAGACAATGAAAAGATTTCCAATTTGTCAACAATTTCAGAAAGTTGTGATAAATCTAGTCCTTCCAAAAATTCTTCTTCAGAGAATTCACAAGAATCTTCAAATACTTTAATTCCTCCATCAGATCATTCTCTCATCACTCATACTCAGAGCTTAGATGCCCCCACAAAAGAAACTATAATACAGGATCTAGCAAAATGTGCAAAACAAGAAAAAATTGACGATAAAGAAAATAATAAGCCCATAAAACCAACTAAACAGACTTCACTTCCTCTTTATTGTGGTCCAACTGATAACTTGAAACAAATTGCAGGAACTTCTAGTTCGGTGAGTCGTCAGACTCATAACCGAACAATGTTATTTGTGATAGGACAATTGGAATTGTGTCTTTTAAGTACTGATAAGAAGCAAGTGTTACTTAGAAAATGTTTCAAAGATATTTCTCATTGTTCCCAGGTAAGTAGTTTTAAAAAGCAAGTTATTATTAAACTACTTTAAAAGTATAAGCAAGATCTACATATATGAATATAAGAATGACAACCCAATACTGGATATACAAACAAAAATTACTCATAAAGTCAACCCAAAATCCATCAATTAACTAATTGCATGAACGGTTTCATCTACCTTTCAGTAGGCATCTTCAGGTGGAATGTTACGATTCTACAAAAGAATTCTTCATTTAGAATTGTACATGCTGTAAGTGTGGTGCTTGACTAAGGTGGATGTAGATGTGTAAGTGTGGTGCTTGACTTATTGGTGGATGTAGATGATGTCTTAGAATTTTCATCAATGCTAAAGAATTTTTTTGTAGAATCGTAACATTCCACTTGAAGATGTCTACTGGAAGGTAGACAAAAACATTTGTGCAATTGGTTAATATTGCTGGATTTTGGATTGACTTTATGAATAGTTTTTGTATTTATGAAAATATATAATTACAAATATAAATGTCATATTATTCAATATGTGATAAATATATAATTTTAATATTTTTTATGTGAATTTCTATATATTTGATGATTGAAAGTTCAAACTAAATTTTTCCATGAGAAGTTAAATGTAGCTACTATATTTTTGTGCTTAAGACCTACAATGACATATAATCCATATAAAATTGCTAGAATAAAAGTAAAATCTTCATATAATTCATCCAATTGTATAACTTGCACTTATGGAAGTTGTTACTACATAATTTTATAATTGCAATTCATAGCTAATGTGTAACTCTCATCCTCTTTTAAATTGTATTTTAAATCTGTTTTCTGTACAAAAATACAGTAATCCTTATTACACAATCAAATATTTTATCAGAATACATCATCAAGATATAACATAGGATAATGATTCCATTTGAAAACAAATTAAATAACCATAAAACATACATTATATATTGTTAGACTTGTCAGCTTCTAGGAAATAGAGAGGTTGTGGCTGACGTTTTTATCTCTAAAATGTGAATGTCGAACGTTGAGTGCTGCCATCTTGTAAACCTAGAAGTTTGACAATGGTGTTTGGAACATTGAACATGATTCCAATGATGTTCCAAATGTATTGTCAAATTTTTAGGCTTACAAAATAGTGGCGCTTGACATTCGACATTCACATATTAGAGATGAAAACTTTGCCCTCAACCTCTCTAATGATATAACTGGTTAAACTTGTAGAACCAGTTACGTGACAAAAAAGAAAGGATTACACAATTTGTTTAACAGAAAATTAGTGTTGGGAAAGGAGAGAGCAAAAAGAAAGTCATTGTGGCTAACAATTCCTAAGGGATTGTTACCAGTTCCATCAACTTTTTATTATATAAAAATATTCATTACAAAATCATTATAACATAATACAATCATAATAGATTACAGGCGCTACCCTACTTACAAACTTTTAGATTTATGAACAATTTGACCGTATGTCTAAAATTTAAATTTCACATGAATTCTGAAGGTCTCTTGGTGGTCTTTGGGTGATGTCAAAGTCAGTCTTCAGCCAGTATTAAATTATAAATTTTTAATAAGTAACAGGTGCTACCCTACTTACAAACTTTTGGATTTATGAACAGTTTGACCGTATGTCTAAAATTTAAATTTCACATGAATTCTGAAGGTCTCTTGATGGTCTTAGGGTGATGTCAAAGTGAGTCTTCAGCCAGTATTAAATTATAAATTTTTAATAAGTAATTAATGTGTGTTTATTTCTAGTTTTGTTTTCATGTGAATTCTGACATTCTAACACCATTGGTGAAGTGGTGTTGAAGTTGGTAACATTGCAGTAATAGCATTTTTTCATTACTGTTTGTAATTTTTATAAACATTTATGATCAGTTCTTCAAAAATGTTTCCAAAACATAATAGTAAATCTATCAGTGGAGATAAATGCAAGAAGTGTGGTTCTATTACCGTGGAAACTAAACTCCACATTATAAAACTAAATGCCTTAGGTGAAAAAAACTGCATTTGAAACATCCAAAATAAGCAGTAGCGAGCAGGTAAACAAGCATAATGTATTTTATTAAATACATTGAAGGATCAAACACTAACAATTGTGTACTGATGTATAAGGGATGTTCAAATGAAAGTGATTCGATGTGTGTATCCATGAGATGCGTAAGGACAGAAATGAGACAGATACATAGATAGAAAAAACAATATTTAATGAGTGAAATGCATACAAAGTTTGTTAAAAGAAATCACCCACAGTGTTTAGGTAGGCGTCCCATTGCTTAGGAAGGTTACGAATTACGTCCGTGAAGAACGATGTTGGTTGATCATGGAACCATTTCAGAACTGCAGCCTTTACGTCTTTGTTGGAGTGAAATCGTTGACTCATTAGACTTTTCTTCAGCGGTCCAAAGATGTGATAGTCGCAAGGTGACAGATCTGGACTGTAAGCTGGATGTTCCAGGACTTCCCACTTTTTACAAGCCAGTGCCTCAACACACACCTTGGCGACATATGGCCTTGCATTGTCATGCAGAATGATGACACCTGACGACAGCATACGAGGACATTTGTTTTTGATAGCCTTATGCAGCTTATCAAGTGTTTGGGTGTACCGTTGGGCATTGATGGATACGTTTGGCTCCTTGAACTCCAGTAATAGGGATCCCTGCATGTCGAAAAATGCCGTCAGCATCACCTTTCCGGCTGACTGCTGAGTTTTGAATTTTTTGGGCCTAGGTGAGCCGGGATGTTTCCATTGCATGCTGACGGACTTCCCTTTTGGTTGAAAGTGGTGACACCAGGTTTCATCCCCTGCCACTATGTGCTGCAGAAAGTAATCACCGTCATCCCTGTAGTGCAACAAATGCTGTAAACTCAGGCCCATTTGCTGTTTCTTATGATGTTCAGACAGCATGCGGGGTACCCATTGGCAACAAACTTTTCGATACTTCAGAATGTTGGTGACAATATTGTGAACAGTACCGATGGAAACGTTTAACTCATTTGAGACGTCATGAATGTTTCAATTGCAGTGTCAATGTCCGTAATCAGCTTCTCTGTCACAACTTTGTGCACCTGACCGGGCCGTGGCAAATTCCTTGTCTCGTGTCGACTGTCGCTAAACATTCTCGCCCACCTCGTCACTGTGGGCTTCAACACACACGTGTCACCGTACACAACCAGCATTCTACAATGAATATCCATTGGCTTACACCCAGTGTTAAAAACTTAATTACAGCTCACTGATCCGTTTTGGACGCAGTTGCATCCACACCAGCCATTTTGAAATGAATGCCACATCCTTATGAATGAAGTTATCACAAATCTGGTTGCGCACGTGCATGTGTGGTACATAAACCTTCCCTATCACGTTTGTTTCAAGAAAATACATTGAAAACTGTTCACATGCGATGCTTCGAATCACTTTCATTTGAACACGCCTCGTACTTTCTACATTGGTTTTCAACTTTGGACAAAACCTTGGAAACCTAACCTTTTTGTACATAGGGGAGTGCCTGTATATTAGATACATTATATAGAATACATTAGAAATGACTTCAATCATTGTATTCTAACACAAATGATTATAAACAACTATGTTTTAAATTGCAGTTTAAATTAAAAATAATTTAGTTGTTTCAAATTTAATTTAATTTATACGTAATATCATCTAAATGAATTATAATTATAGAAAGTAATGCAAAAACAATTCCTATATTTCTCATTTCTTTGGCCTTAACCTTATTAATTTTATACATTAGTGGTATGTGATCCCAAATATCCTATGAATATATTCAAATATCTTCATTAATTATTTTGTTTATTACTTTTATGAATTAAATTAAATTTAAATTAATTAATTTAAGAATGCAACAATTACTCAATTGTTATTTACGTTTTGTCAATAAATTGAATACAATAGAACCTCACTTAATGTCATTGATAGGTTCTTGAAAATTGCAACCTTAAGCAAAACAACACACAACAAAATCTATTTTACCATAGACTAATTGTTATAAACTAGAGACATTATGTGACTTTGTCATATCATGGTAGAATTGAGGCACAGCCAGAAAGAATAAGGCAATTCGAGAACAAACCAATAGATGTCAATTGCTCTGTTCTTGTGTTCTGTTCGTTTTTCACATCCATTTTCCATTAGACATTGCAATGCTGTTTTTTTCCCCTTAAATTCCATTAGGCACACTCAATTGCAACAGGGAGCATGGACATTATCAATTTCACCCTACCATATCTTGTAAACAAAGTCACAAACCACCATTTTTATATTAAATTTTTGGATTCCTCGTTGCAATTATTAATCATATTTTAATTTAAAATAAGCTTTCCATATCTGGTCTCGATTTTCATCTATGCAATACCGTTCTCGAGATTAACAAAGGATAGATAACAATGGGAATGTATAGGTCTGCAATTTGAAAATCGCAGCTTAATCGTCTTCCTAGTAGATCATTGCCAGAACATCGTATGAACTGTGGAATGGAAAAGAACCTAATGTGCAACATTTAAGAACTTTTGGAAGTAAGAACTGTGTACACATTCCAAAATAAAAGGTGCACAAAGTGAGGTGCTTTTGCACAGGAAGGAATTTTAGTTGGAACAGTGAAAGACAGAAAGGTTACAGAATTTGGTTTACAGAAATTGTGAGCAGGTATATCATTATAGACAAAAATTCTATGGAAATGAAGATGGAAATTGTTTCGGAAATATTTTGACTTGAAGACTCATCACTGAAGAAAGATATACACAGATCTGAAGATAAAGGAATAACAAAAGTAAGGATAAAGTAAGTAACAAACTCTGACATGGATTCAATAAATCAGCAAGTGACAAATACAAATTCAATAAGAGCAATTGAAGATACAAGATAGAAATGAAGAAGACAGGATAAAGCTGAAGAACTTAGCAGCAGCAACTACTGACAACAAATCAGACTCCAATTTTACAATTACAATTTTAGCCATAAAATTAAAGGAATTTTGAGGATTATTTTTATATTTGATCAAAATTAAAATGAATATGTTGTTAAATAAAAAAATTTTTTTTTTAATAGGGTATAAAAAATCCAGATTATTTTGGATTTATCTGTAAAGAAACATCATTAACCGGTGTAGAAAGCTATATAGGTTATATATTCTGTTGTCAAGCCGCAAGAGTTGTAAGAAATACTTCTTTAAAAATTAATTTCAAATTCTTACATAAAATTAAAATTTGAAATATTTTCTTCGTTAAATAATGCAGGTAGATGAGATAATGCATACTTTGAAGCAAGCATTCCATAATGCGCATCAAGATTATCAGAAACATTTAACACAAGGGGAAATTCTTTTCTGTGAAACTTGTCCTTTGCATTGGTTTCACCGCCTTTGTTTGGATATTGAAGGTAAGTTTATAAATATTTAAATTTTTTTATTTTTAGCATAGAGGATATGATACTGAATTTTGCCAATGCAATCCGATACTAGTTATTTTCCAAGCGATTCAATCCGATTCAATGACAATACTTGCTTCTATCTGTTTTCTACAGTTGTTGTTAGCCCAAAATCTCATTGGTTTAGAGAATATTCACTGTGTTTATCAACCATTTAAATTCAAATATAAAGAAATAAAAATTTACAAATCAATTTACATGTTTCTTTCTTATCCAGACATAATTGTCTAGTTTGCCTAAGCTCAACTCCAGCCTTGTTTTTAGAAAAAATTCTAACAAACTTTGAATAAATTTATAATAGTATAGAAAAATCACCAGATTGAAAAAATCATTGCAAAATTACTAGCTTGAAATATTGCAAAATCTGACAACAGATTGCCAGACCTTACAACATTGCTTGCACATCAACTGTCCATTACTAAATATCAGTTTTGTCAGATTTAAAATGTTAAGAAGAACCAGTGATGTAAATAGAGCCAAACTGTTATACATCTGAATTTTATATCATGAGTACTCCCATAAATATATGTGATATATGTGGTGGGTTCTATGGAATATGCACACACACACACACACATTTATATATATAAATACAGTAATACCTCAGTTTTTGTCAGTAATCTGTCCGAAAATAATGAAATCCGAAACTGAAGAAAACCGAGGCAAATTTTTCCATATGAATCAATGTATATCCAATTAATTTGCTTTAGACACTCCAAAATACATACTAAAAAGACATTTTATAGAGAATAAATATAGTGTTTAATACTAAAAACAACAAGAAATTAATATAAAATGAATATAAAAGACTAATGTAAAAAATAAATGAACATTTAACATGGCATTTAACCTTTCTGAAGACACTTCTTGGTGTATGGAAGACTGCAAGGAGGGAGGAGTGGGGGAAAACGCGTGGGTCATCCTTTGTTTTTGCAAAATTAACAGTTAGGTCAAATGGGCATGCTGACAAAATCCAAGGCAACCAACGAAAACTGAAAACTGTGTGTGTGTGTGTGATATATAAAAACATCATGCAAAAATATTTTCTAGACCTGTCAATAGATGTCACTAGCTGTCTGTAAAGTTTTAAGTTTACCTGCAATTATACAAATATACTGCAATTATACAAGTATACTACAATTAAACTTGAAGTACATATGTATGTGTGATTGTAGGGTTGGTGTCTCTTTGACACCATGTTAGGATGTGACACCACCGAGTCTCCCAGGACTTGGAAATTGCAACTTTATGTCATGCGAGCAGTAGCAGGTAAGCGGTTGGATTCGGAGTGGAGGTGAGGAGAGAGAAACTGTCTTGTGAACTCTCTTCAATCTCTATATTTATATATTTGAGAATGTGAACTATATGATAGGGTCCAACCTTCTTCAGCAGTGTCCCAAATGATTCTTAGCTTTTTTATCATATATTCACAATAATCATATGGGTCCAGGGCATTTTGGAAACTCATAATTTGCAGGGTTTGAGGACATTTCAGGTCAAATACATGTATTAGGAAGGCAGAAGATTTGTTAATGAAAGAATAGGTTTTAATGTTGTAGGCAAGCAGTGCCAGACATAAGAATTGACCTCACTGAGCATTATTGCTGTCAGATATGCAAGATATAACATTAATTGTTAACTTGTTAACACATTTACAGAGTTAGAACAAGGTTTACATGCAGTTATAATATTCTGTTTTATTTCAAGATCTTTGCACGTTTTCAAATAGAGGTGTAAATGTTGCACCACAGTCATAGATGATCACTTGTGGACAGCCATAACAACAAATAATAGTGTCAAAGATTGCATCTGCTGTGTTAACTGATCAGGTAATGATGAGGTCTTGGTAAAATAGGTAAAGATATCGATCGTAACTAGTATGTATTGGTTGCCCCTTACATATAGTGGCAAGGGGCCCTATGATGTCAAAAGATATTTTTGAAACAGATACTCTGCAACCTCCATCTCTTGGAATGGGGCCTTTACCTTGATGAAGGTTATACAGTGGCACTCTTTGCAATGCTCTATATAATGTCTGATGCTTTTCCTCATTCTCTTGAAATAGTAGTACTAGCTAATTAGTTTCACAGTTTTCTCTCATTTCCAATGTCCCACAAGTTGGAAACTATGAAAGTGTTTTATCATGTTATGTATAGCCACTCTCCCAATGAAAGTGCATCTTGTTTCTCAGGTCCATAAATTTTTGATTTACATGGATAAGATTATATCTATCTAATTGAAATTTGGGGAGGATCAATTTTTTTTGGCCAGCTTTATCAGGCTGATGACTGTTCTTTAACAAAGCCATCTTGATAGAGCCAAAGAATTCATCATTGTCTTGAGAAATTATAATCTTTTCTAACAAGTTAGTTTTCTTGCTGTTAGCATTAGTAACTATTGGTTCATAATATAATCAAGAGCCATTGTGTATTTTAGGTAAGCAATCTGCTATAGTGTTGTCTTGACCTTTCAGATATTTAATTTTGATATTAAAATCTGAAAGCTCAGTTGCTCTGATTGTACAATAAAGACTTGTGGGCAGAAAAGACCAAAACATGCTGACCTAGAATCAATGAGCAAAAATGTCAAATTGTAAAGATGATGGTGAGGCACTCTTTCTCGATTGTAGAGTAATTCAATTCTGCACCATGAAATTTGTGGATAAAGTATCCCACTGGAACTAAATCTTCCTCTCCATTGTTCAAGGATGTGGTGACACACTTGTCCAAAAGTGCCTGTGTGCAAGAACAATGGTTGTTCAAAGTCAGGATGGGCAAGAAAAGGTGGCCAAGTTTTGAAGTTTATTAAAACTATTCTGGTAGCAAGTTACCAATCTGAATTTCTGGTGTTTTCTTGTTAACTCGGTGAGATGTGCCACCTTGGAGAACTTTGGAATGACTTCCTAAAAAAACTCTACCATGCCAAGAAAACTTCTGATATCAGTCATATTACTAGGGGCCTCCATTTGTACTATTGCATCGATGTTTCTTGAGTCAGAACAGACACCTTTTTTATCAATTACATGGCCAAAATAATAAACCTCAACAACCAAGAATTTGCAATTCTTTGAGTTTAGTTTAAGGTTTGTTTTATTAATAATTGAAATCACATTCTTCGATGCCTTGATATGTTCATCAGTTGTTGAGGAGAATAGGACAATGCCGTCTTGGAAGACATAGCAGCTCATCCCTATGTATTTTTCCAGCAATAGGACATGGCATACTGAAAATACTTCCCACTATTCTTAGCCCCTTGGCGAAGCTGACACATCTGACACTTACCCTATGGAGTTGAAAAGCAAAAATATGGTGGTCAGATGGATTGATGGAAACTTGGAAATATCTACACTTAAGATCTAATACTGAAAAACTTTGTTACCATGAAATTTATATAGAATGTCATCTGTATAGGCCAATTGGAAATTCTTGAGTTTCAGTTCATTAACCTTCTGAAGGTCTAATGTTATTCTTATTTCACCTGATTTAGTACTACATGGATGGGAGAGATCCATTCTGAGGAACATTCCTCACAAATACTAGCCTTTAAGAAAGCCTCTATTTATTTTCTCAACTTACTTGAATGGTAATTTGGGATTCAATATAGTACTGTCTTAAGTTTATTACTCTATTCATATCAATAATTGACTTTCGTACAACTTAAAAGTGCCAGTGAGCTCCTCCACGCTTGAAGCAAATATTTTAATATTTTCCTTTATTAGGTTACTGGTTCTTTCATGATTGGAATCATTGACACCTGATAGATTAATCATTTTGAGGAATGCTTTATTGGTATTCATATTAGTGCAATTTATGCTGTATCAATGACTTTTCTAGGGTTATTACAGTGTTCAAAGACTACTCTTATGTCACTGAGGACAGATGGAAATTTATTGAAGAAATCCACTCCTTATATATTATCATAACAAGACCATGAGGAAGCTCCAATGTCAAAGTAACAAATTAATAGTCACTTGGTCCCTAACAATCTGGATTTAAAGGGCCCATTTGGAGATGGAAATATGACCATTGATTCCCATTTTTCACAAAGGAGTGATGATTATGAAACTGAAAATTTAACCTACTTAACAGTTCTGTATCAAGGATCTTTCAGCACCAATATCATAAATAACACCTCATTATTTTTTCCAATAACTTCCTTTATCACCAGAAGGTCCTTTATAGAAGTACCAACGTCATTCAGTCTCAATTTGTTTCATTGTCGTCGTCGTCGTCATCTTCTTTATATATTAAAGCTAATATTCTTTTAAAATGTATGAGTTTTTTCTCTTAATTAACAGAATTTTATGGGTTTTTATCAGAAAATTAATTTTTTTAATAAATTTATTTACTCTTAAAATAATTATTTTAAAAATAATAATGGTATCTGTTTTTCAGGTCTTACAACAGATAAAGCTCAAGTAGCTATTATTCATAGAATTGCTTCTCTTTCTGAAATTGATCAGGAAGATATTATAAATAAATATCAGGTAAAATATAAGAAAAGATGTTTAAAAATTAGTTCTTAAATAATTTTCTTTAAGAAAGCATTTATTATTATTTTTTTAAATAAACAATGTAAGCAGACATGTAAGAATTAGATCTTTTATTTGAAAAATTATTTAAATATCTGTGTATCATTTTCATCTCATTCAAATTATATAATACCCTAATTCAATGAAAAGAAGATTAGCAGTGAAAATTCAAAAATGTTTCTCAAATAAAAGGGCCCATCAGTGGCCAAGCAGTTCCATTCCCTGAACATCGTGTGTTTGATTGTGGGTTCGCACCTCACCTGGACAGGCTGGCCACGTGCAGTCTTCCGGGTTTTCTCCACGTCTGTAATGCCTGAATGGGGTCCAGTCACCCTTAAAAAGACCTCCCAGAAGGCATTCCCCCCTAGGCAGATCATCCAAGTGTTGCATTGCTGTAACTTAACTAAACCTAAAAACCAAACCTCAAATAAAAGATCTTGCTTTCTGTTTATCTTTGCAGATTGTTTTTTTTTTTTTTTTTTCATTATAGAAAAGATACATGGCAATGCCCAACAATCAAAATAAGCCACTCTCACATTAACAATAAAAAAACACCTCATTAAAGCCAGATAATCTGCCAAATTTCAGGCTATATTCCAATTCCAAACAGTTTTGGTAGCCGAGACAAAATTCATATCTGGCATCCCTGTTTCAATGTTAATTACTAAAAAATTCTATAGACTTTTAACACTAATCTCAGAGGTGCCAAAATGAGCCCCATGACTCATTTTGGAGTCTGCCGCAAGGTCTACGCCCTCTCGCTCCCTCTTAGTTATGCTGCTGGCTATAATAAGGCTAAACTAATAATTAGATACAAAGTAATTTGTCTAGAGGTAAGCTGTTAAGCTGCCATTTCATGATAATTTTAATAAACTAATTTTAAATTAAATTTCTTGGCCTTATTATAATAGCCCAATAATTCAGCACATCAGCTGGCTTTAATCAAAAATGGTTTTTAGAATTGTTGTTTTTATATATATATGCATACTCAATGAAATTCAGTTTATTCTTAGATTTTACACATTAAAAATAATAACTACTATGTGTATAACATTTAGGGAGAAGAAATTAAAAGTTTACAGCAACAGAATGAAGTATTTATGATGCTGCTGAGAAGATTGTGTGAGGAAAAACAAAGGAATCATACGCACATTCCTAACCAAGGGACCAAACAAGAAGTATTTTAAATTTAAAATTTTAATTTCTTGTTAATTTTATGTTTGATATGTTTTAATAAATAAAAGTTTATTCATTATTTAATTTCTAATTTTTTTAGCCAGATAAAAGATTAATGCCTTTCTCTATTGGACAGTTTAAGACCAAAAGACAATTACCAGGTCCATTAGAATTATTACTGAAGGTATGTTTTAATAAAGAAAATAATGTGTATATTTTATTTTAAAAGTTTAAATTCTTAAATATTAATTTTAAAATAATGCAAATTGTAAAATATTAGGGTTAAAATAAATAAATAAACCTCTAGTAATTTCAGAAAGCCGACATTTTATTAACATTTATTATAAATACCATATTTTCATGGGTTGACTGGCATGCCGCATATAACCAGGAGAGACCAGCATGCCGAAACCCATCTGCAGGAAAAATATTAATTTACTTTCAAAAACAAATAATACATCTTTTCATCAACATTTTTTATTGCTTCATATTGATAAAGCGACAGTAGCATAACTAGAACCAATATTAGAGGACTTGAATTGAAACATACAAAAGTACACTGTGGGTGTATCACTAGTACTGTAGATCAAGAGTAAACTCTTAGATATTGTTTATATGTCATGGTTGGATTGTTAATTTAGCTGCTTTACAAAGCATCTAGCCATTTGATTAAATGGTGCTGTTTTATAATAAAGCTAGCAAACATTAGCCCTTTTACAAAGAGGCTAAACCAACTTCAATTGGATTGAATGACATTTCACATTCTATAATACAGCTGGCGAAATAATTAGCTACTTTACAATGTGTCATTAGATTAATTATCCACCAGATTGTCACACTTACTTCCAAATCGCACCATTTGTGGTTTCAGGAGACATTCACTAATGTGTCATTGCTTAGCATGTCCTGTTCCACTAGAAATATTGAATATTACAAATAATGTAAGTGTGGAAATATGTGTGAATATAGTGGGTCTAAAGATAATTTCAACAAACATCTAATGCAGTTCAATACAAAACAGCATGGAAATTTGATGAAACCATGAATTAGATAAAGAATTTTGAAATTATTAGACATCAAAAATGGTAAGATGTCCATAGACTCTGTGTAACAGATATCTATTGAATATTATTGGTGTTTAAAGTATATTGTCATAAATACAACAGATGAGGATTATCTCATTTTTGAGAGAAAGTTACCTGAGGATCCTGCGGTACCCATTATACCTCCTACTGAACAGTGTTTTGATGCATTGATGGAAATTCATAAATTCTGTGGACATGGTGTCCATGACAAAATGCTATACAATATTAAAAACAGATTTTATGTACAACAAATCAGTTGAAATATTTGTTGATTTGTGTCCCACTTGCAAAACTAAACATAATTTACTAAGAAAACTATTGTGACCCAACAAAATGTAAAACTGTTCATGGCAGTCCCAACATCCACAAACACAAAGTAGTATAGAATGCATTAAGGCTACACACCATATTTAAATTGTATGTTTTGTATATAATTGTGTTATTTTATCTTGTATCTTCTCTGCTTTCCCTCTTTCTGTCCTATTTGTCTACCCTTCCTGGAATGTTCTCGTTTTACCCTTGGCTTTGGTATGTGGGTGAATAACCCGAGAAACAATGAGTGGAATGCAGCCCTGAGGGGAGGGGGCGAACACGTGGTCATTCCGAAGGCGGAACCCAAAGGAGAGAGAACGAGAGGAAGTCTCTCCAGTACATTTAGCACCATATGGTAGAGACGAGAACTTTGGAACAGAGAAAGAAAAGGGAATTAATTGTGAGGAACAGGACGCATCGACCCTTCGGACTAATATCTTAGAGAGCGACAAAAAGAGAGCTAATTAGTCACCAACCCATCGAGAGATGTCATCCACGATCCCATACAAGCAGCATACATCATCAAGTTTTGGGTACCCTCTTTCCTATCCCTTACTTTCATTCTCTAAATTTTCTAATAAGCCTTCTCTATTCAATAGTTGTAAGTAGTAATAGGAATCTAGTTTTAATTAATATAATCTTAAGTAATTGATTAATCGGGTCGGACAAAGGACTACGCTTGCGCATTCTTTTTCAGGAGACGATATTGTGCAGTGGTCAAATAATTAATGATGTGGATTATTCGGTGGGTGTAGCATTGTTGGTATCCTTAGAAACCTGTATCATAATGAGCGACTTAATAAAATTATTGTATTTTATTTTATCTATTTTCGATTGTGTCTCTTTGTCTTACTCGCTGGTCTCATAAGGTCTACAAAAAATCAAAGTGAATACTTTTAAATAAATGTTGTAGAGTAATGAAAGCAATTTGCATAATGATGTGGGTGACATTTGAATAGTAAAAAGTCTAGTAAGTGCATGTGTCCAGAACAGTTGTCTAGGACAAAATGGTGAATAAAAAAATAAGTGATGAAACAGTTGAAATAATTAGGACTCTTTTAGTACTTGGGTGGTCGTTCAGACAAATTCAAAAGGATGATAGGACAATATATTTCCATTGGACAGACTTCAAACATTAAAAACGGGAAGCAGAGAGCATCCAGAAAAGGATCGAAGCTAAGTAGTGGTGGTCCAAAATGTATACTACTAAAGGCAATATTATAAGGACTAAACACTATGCCCAGTATAGAAAACCCACCACCACAATCAGAAATAGGATGAAGGTTTGGTGTTAATCAATAAGTAACCAATTATAGTCTGAAGAAAATGGGCCTTAAACTTATCAAGAAACCTGCATGCCACGAGCTTTCCATTGCATCCATCCAGGAGAGATACTGCAGGTCTTGACCATTCTACCTTGTGCTGAATAAAAGTAAGTGGCAAAAGTTTATCACAACTGATGAAGCTTGATTCTATCTCACTAAATCTCGAGGCAAGAGAAAGGTCTGCTACATTAACAGGAGCCGAAATCACTCCAAAGTACCACCATCGACTTCAGCATCTCATCCGCAAGGGCCAGAATTTCAGTGAAGGGATCAACAAAGCCAAATTTCGTGGAACCTGGATGTGCAACGGTAATTTGACAAAATGGTCAATTTGGGTGCTATTTTGTGCAATATAAAAAAATTCATTATGTTTTCTAACACAGTATCTACAGAAAATAATGAAAATTTATCACCTGACCTAGTCTTCCCAATATGTCAAAATGAAATCAGTGGAACTCATCAGCGTAGTTCTTGCTTTAATCCTGTTCAAGCTATTTGTCGAATATCTGAAGGCAAGCATGATATGCAAATTGAAAGAGAAGAAGCGCATAAAGGAGTTTAACGTGCTGCAGAGAAAATGGTTGACAACACTGCTAAGAAGCTTCCCCTATTAAATATTGGAAAAAGTATTTTTTCTTAATGTACCAAAAATATAGTGTTCCATTAGATCAAAAATATTATGGAAAAAATAGTTTATTTTAGAAATGACATTTATAAGGTAGGGACTAAATCCAGAATAATTAAAAATTGGTTCTGTCGTTACAAATTACAAGAGTCGTCAAGCGATTATAATGATGAAATATCAGAAAGATCAATATGTCTGTGAGAAGCTGTGATCAACCAGTCATTATTTGGTGGTCAAGGACTTCAAAAGTGCTTGTAAACCTCCAAAAAGTCAGATTTTACACTAATAGATGCACATGTTTTAAAAAGAAAATTCTTTGCAGATCTAAATGCCATTCTAGTTAGTCTTGATTATTAATTTAGACACTCGCTGTTCGGGTGAAATATTAAGTTTGTCCGTAGAAATTCTGAAATTACTATGAAACAAAGTTCTTACAAATATTTTTACAAATTTACACTATTTTAACAGCAAAAGAACTCACTGAAACTATCTGCAATTCTGCCATGCCATGTTCGTCTATTTACATGTGCGCGCAACCTGTCGACCCTTTTTTTTTTCTTTTTGCATGTACGATCGTACACGTCTACGGGCTAAGTTATCTAGCACATTCTTCGCATTGTAAAATGACATTGTGCATGCGTCAGGAACTTCTGTTCGAACAAATCTGACGTGCCATTCGGGTCAGCGATTTTGAAAAGGTGGCAACACTATTCATGAGAGAGATTTAATGCAATGTTTCCAGGACATTGGATTGGTTGCAGTTGCCTGTCATCATGGCCTCTATGCTTGTCTGGTCTAACCCCCTGGATTTCTTCCAGTGGAGCCATGTGAAGCAACACATCTTCCAGACATCACCTGCCTTCCTCAATGAGTTGAAGGACAGAATTGGTACCATACGAGTATATTACAATAAATCTCAAGTACTTTTATCTTTTTGACTCATTATCAGAGACAGTAGTGGAATTACGATGGCACAAAACAAAAAGACACATATGATTCTTTTACTCAATCAAAGGCTAAAGGCTTTATTGGGGGATAAAAATTCTTTCCTTTGAAGCAAGGGTGGGTTTGGGAGAAAGGTGTACAATATAATTTCAAACTATGGCTCAAAGTAAAGTTGTTTTGCTTTCTGATAGCACAGAAATTGTATCTGTTGCATAATGCACAGCTAAAGATTCAGCCAGAAGACGTACAAGCCATCTGAGAGATGTTACTCGAGGAATGAGATCAGCCTCATCTTAATACACTTCTCTATGTACACTTCTTTGTTGATGCAGATGCAAGAAGATGCCATGAATGCTTAAAGGCTTTTCCTTTTTGACTGATTGCTACCCAAACCATCCTTACAATAGTATGTGTTGTTCCCTGCACAGTCACTACCTTTAAAGGCAAAATCACACTTTTTGCAGCAGTCCATTGCAATTTGAGTTGTTATTATCTTTATTTTGGGGCTGACTTTCACTTCCAAAGGACAACAGTTTGCTTGACTAGTATGTTTTTAACATACTGATGAGATATTTTGAACTTTTTTCCAAATTTTCTTAGTGACTATCCAACTTTTCTGACTGCCTCTTTTTCCAATGACCCATTTGCTATCTGTCATTTTAATTTCTTTTGTCTATTCCACGAACATATAGACATCTAATAGTGTTGTCACTTCCCAGGTTCTCTATAATGTTCTAAACTGTCTTTCTTGCCATCTCCATGTCCAAAACATGCTTAACTGTGAAGCTTCTCTCCCTTTCTTTCTGTCGTTTGTAAAATTTGCCAACACAATTATTCTTCACTCTTCATTAAGCTGCTTCATTTTATTAACATTTGGAATATTGTCGCCATGATAACATTCATTTAAATTTGCAGAATCTAAGTAAAAATCTATGCTAGCACATTATCAAATTATTTTTTTTTAAATACCAAATATGCCTGCCAAAATTAGTTCACTTATCTGTACAGTTTTGACAATAATTCTTGACTTAATTGCATTACTCATCTAAGACACAGTCATAATAAATATAAGTTGCTATTCCTTAAACTGGTGATGATATACTTGAACAAAGGATGCTCAGGAAAAAAAGCAATGTCCTGGATTGTTTAAAATATAGTAATTTAATTGTATTATTTAATTTAATAATAGTTGAAATCAGTAATCATCTGTAAACAAAGCATTGTGACAGCCAATGTCCAAAGCATTAAAGGCATCAACCTTCGGATCTGAGAGGCTTATTTTTAAGTCTAGGTCAGGTCATCAGGAAATCTTCTATGGCTAGTTTGACCTAGATATGTTGGATTCTGTCGTATCTTTATTGTGAGTCCAATCAAACCCACAGCAAGCATGAAAAAAGCTACCTTAGTGCTCACAGACAGAAAGGGTTTTAAAAAATTATAATTATATTTTTATTTGGATTAAGATGTAGAGAGAACAGAGTTTTATTGACAGTTCTTGTCTGGCAAATAACTATAGTATTAAAAATGCTTTTGATACTGTATTTTTTGTTAAAATTAAATCTTGACTTTTTACAAGAGAAAGCTTATAACCCACTTAGAATGCAACTCTAAAACATTTTTCTAAGATTAAATTTTACTGAAAATGATCCAAATTTCAAATCAGATAAGCACAGAATCACTGATGTAGTGAATTTTTCATTTTTTGTATGATAAATGATTTTATGATGATTGATTTATAAACTGTATAATTTGAATGATTACAAAATTTTTTTTCTTAAGCTCCCTCCGGCAGATGCTAAGAAAAAAATTACTAGTTCGTCATCGGCTCCCGTGACCCCCACTAATCCCACGAAGTTTCTTTCTCCGAGTGACGATAAGACAAATGTAGATGATCATTCACTGAAGACAAATGACGAAATTAAAAAGGATAAACAGAGAGAAAAAAGAAAAAGCGATCAAAAAGAGGCAGAAGATTTAGATAAGAAGCCCACACATATTCCAATGAGTCCTTTAAGACACATGTTCGTTTAACGATAATTAAACTCTAAACGAAATTACGTTAAAAAGATTATTAAAATTTTGTAATAAAATTTCTTAGATTTATGAAGGTCGGAAGTCAGAGTAAATTAGCCGTTCCCATTCAAATCAAACAGAAGTCTTACATGAAAAAGGGGTCTTGGAGGCAAGCGATCTTTCAAAGAGTCCAAACTCCCATTCAACAAGATCAAGTTGTGTATGGTATGTTGTTATTTTATTAAGAAAAATAACTATTGCTGTAACAGAAAATTGTTTTTCATTATAAAATATATTTTCAGGAAATAAATTACAAAGTCCCAAAGGAAAAAATAGAGAGGTTAGTCCGCCGGTAAGAAGATCTCAAGCGGCTTTAAGAGCACTCTGGAGAAAAGCTATTTTGGAACAGATATTACTTATAAGAATGGAAAATGAAAATAAAAAGCTAAAAAGTAAACATTTCTTTAAATTTCATGGACCAAATAAAATTGGTTGACAGTAATTTAACATATAATTTTCATGACATTCAAGTCCATTAGTTTTACTTACTGTTACTTGAAAAATTATTAGTTTTTAATCAAATATACATATTTAATGTTAGAAAATTTATATTATTATTTTACATTTTAAATTATTAAAAAAATACTCCAATTTTTTTCTAGTTTTAAATCAAAAAACTAATAAATTTAGCTAACCTTTATAATAATTTTCATTTAAATTCAAACTGAAGTAATTATTAATTATGTAATAAATGTATAAGATGCATTTTTTACCAATATCGAAACAGAGTAAACAAATTTAAACTCTAATAATTTGAGAATTATAACAATTTTTTTATAATTTGTAAATATTTCAGTTATTCAGAATTGTGCAATGGAAAGAAGAATTAAATTACATTATGAGGAATTAGTTCCGTGCATCAAAGAAGCGGCCGATATCTGGGACGACATAATTCAAAAATTCGATCCCGCCAATGGACCGGTTGATTGTAAAACGTTAGAAGAAACTGTTCAGTTGGGTAAGTCTTTTATTATAATTTTAAACTGTGTAAATTTAAGAGGTTCTATGTTAAACTTTTATATATCTCACGTCATCTTAATTCTTTTCCTTCCTTTGCATCATCAGGCATTCCTCACCAGAAGAGAGGTGACATTTGGTTGTTTTTAGCAGACCAATACAAGTTAAGAAACCCAAATCTAGTTTTCAAGAACGACGATATTAATTTGGAATTAAAGTACTCCGATTTATTAAAACAGTTAACGCCTCATCAACATGCCATTCTCATTGATTTAGGTAATTTTTATTCATCATTTACATAATATGCTTTTTTAGTGCAGGGTGTTAATGCTTGATACGCCGTAAATTTAAGGGGCGGTAAAGGTGGACGAAACAAACACGTTTAACCTAGGGTCGGAAAGAAAAATTGGCTGAACTACGGCCTGTAGAAATCTCGGACGCGCCACCTCCCAACTTCTTCCTCTGAGGTTACATAAAGAGTATGGCATGTAAAACACCAGTAGAAACAAAGGAAGAAATGTTTATTTGTATCATTTTGGCTTGTGATGCTATCAGAGGACAACGGGGCACTCTTGAAGAGAGTAGGATAAAGTTGAGAGTGTGTAACAAAGTTGATGGTTATCACTTCAAACATTCATTGTAATTACACAGAAAAATATTAGTAAAGTTTCATTTACCATACTCTATGTACTTATTTCTCATTATCCCAAAATATATAGGCAGTAAGGTAAACAAAGAGATGTATAACGGTCATCTACCACACGAGCATATATGAACCTCCTGCTGTCCATAGCTCTGACAATTTTTTCCAACATTCTGCTTCTTTATTACAAAAAAAAAAAAAATGCTCCTCTCATTGACCTCTACCACTGCTTAAATTTACAGTGTATTGAACATTAACACACTATTATGTAGTATATTTATATAAATAAAATTACATTTCACAGTTTAATTTTATTTTATAATATATTATAGTTTATATTTTATTTTNTTTTTTTTTTTTTTTTTCATTATAGAAAAGATACATGGCAATGCCCAACAATCAAAATAAGCCACTCTCACATTAACAATAAAAAAACACCTCATTAAAGCCAGATAATCTGCCAAATTTCAGGCTATATTCCAATTCCAAACAGTTTTGGTAGCCGAGACAAAATTCATATCTGGCATCCCTGTTTCAATGTTAATTACTAAAAAATTCTATAGACTTTTAACACTAATCTCAGAGGTGCCAAAATGAGCCCCATGACTCATTTTGGAGTCTGCCGCAAGGTCTACGCCCTCTCGCTCCCTCTTAGTTATGCTGCTGGCTATAATAAGGCTAAACTAATAATTAGATACAAAGTAATTTGTCTAGAGGTAAGCTGTTAAGCTGCCATTTCATGATAATTTTAATAAACTAATTTTAAATTAAATTTCTTGGCCTTATTATAATAGCCCAATAATTCAGCACATCAGCTGGCTTTAATCAAAAATGGTTTTTAGAATTGTTGTTTTTATATATATATGCATACTCAATGAAATTCAGTTTATTCTTAGATTTTACACATTAAAAATAATAACTACTATGTGTATAACATTTAGGGAGAAGAAATTAAAAGTTTACAGCAACAGAATGAAGTATTTATGATGCTGCTGAGAAGATTGTGTGAGGAAAAACAAAGGAATCATACGCACATTCCTAACCAAGGGACCAAACAAGAAGTATTTTAAATTTAAAATTTTAATTTCTTGTTAATTTTATGTTTGATATGTTTTAATAAATAAAAGTTTATTCATTATTTAATTTCTAATTTTTTTAGCCAGATAAAAGATTAATGCCTTTCTCTATTGGACAGTTTAAGACCAAAAGACAATTACCAGGTCCATTAGAATTATTACTGAAGGTATGTTTTAATAAAGAAAATAATGTGTATATTTTATTTTAAAAGTTTAAATTCTTAAATATTAATTTTAAAATAATGCAAATTGTAAAATATTAGGGTTAAAATAAATAAATAAACCTCTAGTAATTTCAGAAAGCCGACATTTTATTAACATTTATTATAAATACCATATTTTCATGGGTTGACTGGCATGCCGCATATAACCAGGAGAGACCAGCATGCCGAAACCCATCTGAAAATGTGATATTATTATAATATTATTAACAGGAAAAATATTAATTTACTTTCAAAAACAAATAATACATCTTTTCATCAACATTTTTTATTGCTTCATATTGATAAAGCGACAGTAGCATAACTAGAACCAATATTAGAGGACTTGAATTGAAACATACAAAAGTACACTGTGGGTGTATCACTAGTACTGTAGATCAAGAGTAAACTCTTAGATATTGTTTATATGTCATGGTTGGATTGTTAATTTAGCTGCTTTACAAAGCATCTAGCCATTTGATTAAATGGTGCTGTTTTATAATAAAGCTAGCAAACATTAGCCCTTTTACAAAGAGGCTAAACCAACTTCAATTGGATTGAATGACATTTCACATTCTATAATACAGCTGGCGAAATAATTAGCTACTTTACAATGTGTCATTAGATTAATTATCCACCAGATTGTCACACTTACTTCCAAATCACACCATTTGTGGTTTCAGGAGACATTCACTAATGTGTCATTGCTTAGCATGTCCTGTTCCACTAGAAATATTGAATATTACAAATAATGTAAGTGTGGAAATATGTGTGAATATAGTGGGTCTAAAGATAATTTCAACAAACATCTAATGCAGTTCAATACAAAACAGCATGGAAATTTGATGAAACCATGAATTAGATAAAGAATTTTGAAATTATTAGACATCAAAAATGGTAAGATGTCCATAGACTCTGTGTAACAGATATCTATTGAATATTATTGGTGTTTAAAGTATATTGTCATAAATACAACAGATGAGGATTATCTCATTTTTGAGAGAAAGTTACCTGAGGATCCTGCGGTACCCATTATACCTCCTACTGAACAGTGTTTTGATGCATTGATGGAAATTCATAAATTCTGTGGACATGGTGTCCATGACAAAATGCTATACAATATTAAAAACAGATTTTATGTACAACAAATCAGTTGAAATATTTGTTGATTTGTGTCCCACTTGCAAAACTAAACATAATTTACTAAGAAAACTATTGTGACCCAACAAAATGTAAAACTGTTCATGGCAGTCCCAACATCCACAAACACAAAGTAGTATAGAATGCATTAAGGCTACACACCATATTTAAATTGTATGTTTTGTATATAATTGTGTTATTTTATCTTGTATCTTCTCTGCTTTCCCTCTTTCTGTCCTATTTGTCTACCCTTCCTGGAATGTTCTCGTTTTACCCTTGGCTTTGGTATGTGGGTGAATAACCCGAGAANAAGTTTCTTTCTCCGAGTGACGATAAGACAAATGTAGATGATCATTCACTGAAGACAAATGACGAAATTAAAAAGGATAAACAGAGAGAAAAAAGAAAAAGCGATCAAAAAGAGGCAGAAGATTTAGATAAGAAGCCCACACATATTCCAATGAGTCCTTTAAGACACATGTTCGTTTAACGATAATTAAACTCTAAACGAAATTACGTTAAAAAGATTATTAAAATTTTGTAATAAAATTTCTTAGATTTATGAAGGTCGGAAGTCAGAGTAAATTAGCCGTTCCCATTCAAATCAAACAGAAGTCTTACATGAAAAAGGGGTCTTGGAGGCAAGCGATCTTTCAAAGAGTCCAAACTCCCATTCAACAAGATCAAGTTGTGTATGGTATGTTGTTATTTTATTAAGAAAAATAACTATTGCTGTAACAGAAAATTGTTTTTCATTATAAAATATATTTTCAGGAAATAAATTACAAAGTCCCAAAGGAAAAAATAGAGAGGTTAGTCCGCCGGTAAGAAGATCTCAAGCGGCTTTAAGAGCACTCTGGAGAAAAGCTATTTTGGAACAGATATTACTTATAAGAATGGAAAATGAAAATAAAAAGCTAAAAAGTAAACATTTCTTTAAATTTCATGGACCAAATAAAATTGGTTGACAGTAATTTAACATATAATTTTCATGACATTCAAGTCCATTAGTTTTACTTACTGTTACTTGAAAAATTATTAGTTTTTAATCAAATATACATATTTAATGTTAGAAAATTTATATTATTATTTTACATTTTAAATTATTAAAAAAATACTCCAATTTTTTTCTAGTTTTAAATCAAAAAACTAATAAATTTAGCTAACCTTTATAATAATTTTCATTTAAATTCAAACTGAAGTAATTATTAATTATGTAATAAATGTATAAGATGCATTTTTTACCAGTATCGAAACAGAGTAAACAAATTTAAACTCTAATAATTTGAGAATTATAACAATTTTTTTATAATTTGTAAATATTTCAGTTATTCAGAATTGTGCAATGGAAAGAAGAATTAAATTACATTATGAGGAATTAGTTCCGTGCGTCAAAGAAGCGGCCGATATCTGGGACGACATAATTCAAAAATTCGATCCCGCCAATGGACCGGTTGATTGTAAAACGTTAGAAGAAACTGTTCAGTTGGGTAAGTCTTTTATTATAATTTTAAACTGTGTAAATTTAAGAGGTTCTATGTTAAACTTTTATATATCTCACGTCATCTTAATTCTTTTCCTTCCTTTGCATCATCAGGCATTCCTCACCAGAAGAGAGGTGACATTTGGTTGTTTTTAGCAGACCAATACAAGTTAAGAAACCCAAATCTAGTTTTCAAGAACGACGATATTAATTTGGAATTAAAGTACTCCGATTTATTAAAACAGTTAACGCCTCATCAACATGCCATTCTCATTGATTTAGGTAATTTTTATTCATCATTTACATAATATGCTTTTTTAGTGCAGGGTGTTAATGCTCGATACGCCGTAAATTTAAGGGGCGGTAAAGGTGGACGAAACAAACACGTTTAACCTAGGGTCGGAAAGAAAAATTGGCTGAACTACGGCCTGTAGAAATCTCGGACGCGCCACCTCCCAACTTCTTCCTCTGAGGTTACATAAAGAGTATGGCATGTAAAACACCAGTAGAAACAAAGGAAGAAATGTTTATTTGTATCATTTTGGCTTGTGATGCTATCAGAGGACAACGGGGCACTCTTGAAGAGAGTAGGATAAAGTTGAGAGTGTGTAACAAAGTTGATGGTTATCACTTCAAACATTCATTGTAATTACACAGAAAAATATTAGTAAAGTTTCATTTACCATACTCTATGTACTTATTTCTCATTATCCCAAAATATATAGGCAGTAAGGTAAACAAAGAGATGTATAACGGTCATCTACCACACGAGCATATATGAACCTCCTGCTGTCCATAGCTCTGACAATTTTTTCCAACATTCTGCTTCTTTATTACAAAAAAAAAAAAAATGCTCCTCTCATTGACCTCTACCACTGCTTAAATTTACAGTGTATTGAACATTAACACACTATTATGTAGTATATTTATATAAATAAAATTACATTTCACAGTTTAATTTTATTTTATAATATATTATAGTTTATATTTTATTTTATTTTTAAGTGGTTAATGTTTGTAATGTCCAATAAGAGATGGCGCTAGGTATAGTAGTATGAAATGTTCAGGAATTAATTCTTAAAATAACACTTGAGTAATTGTAAATTTATTTATTATATAAATACAAGGCACAATGAGGAAGAACATAAAGTTTTTTCCCCGTTTTAACAATACAATTATAACAAAAAAAATTTATAAATTTATTTATAAAAACCCTCATTTTGTAACATTTTTTAACTTAATTTAAATTTTGTTGTCCACCTGTTTCACATCTATAAAAAATAAATTAATAAAATAAAAATAATAAAGTATATATTGTTTTATTGTTTTTTTTTTTCTGGTATAATAATTAATTTTTTTAAATAATGTAATAGTTATTTAA
This sequence comes from Centruroides sculpturatus, assembly GCF_000671375.1. NCBI lineage: Eukaryota > Metazoa > Arthropoda > Arachnida > Scorpiones > Buthidae > Centruroides > Centruroides sculpturatus. The sequence goes on from NW_019385212.1 coordinate 92,823, forward strand.
TGATGTTTTATGTACATATAACATCATTAAATAACTATCACATTATATATTAATTTTTTTATAAATATATATCAGTAATAAATACAGACATTGTCATAACTAGAGCTGATTTTAAGGGGGGCGTAAAATAGAATGTGAAAACCTATGTTGTGGATGAAGAGTAAACTCTAAGATGTTGTATATATATACATACAAGTTCATTTGTTACATTCAAATCTTCTTCCTGTACTTATTTTATTTATTATTTTCTTTATTTATTTATTTACATAGGTAATGGGAGCCCTGGGTCCTGAATCCCTGCTCGGTTACTCTATTGAAATATAAATATTTAAATCTTTAAATTAAAATTTTTTAAAAAATTTAATGAATTAGAAAAATTAAAAACTTACTTTAATATATATATATATAAGCTATTTTTTATTAAATTGATATTTTTTCTTTAAAAACTTGAATTAATAATAAATATTTTAATTAGATATATACATAAAATTTCATTGTTTTGACAGAATTATTAATTAATTAATATTATAATTCATAAAAACAAAATTTTGGAGTGACTATTTATACACTTATATCTATAAATAATCGTTAAATTTTACTATAATAATATTTTTATTAACTGATAAACAGTTACTAGTAATTAAATTAATTAATTAGTAACTGCTGAACAGACTAAAACCATGCTTAATTTTCATGATGCAGCTCTTTAGGAATCAAGTTTAAAAGAATGTAGTTTTTCGAAAGCTTTAAAACATTACCTAAAATTAAATTATGGTATTTTATAAACTTGCCCATTTTACTATATTAATCAGACATTCTAATAATAATAATTACTAAGTTATGGACATTATTTTTCATTATTATTTTTTGAAAAGAATCAAATACTTTCGACTATATTTAGCCTAGTTTTGCATACATTCACACCCTTCTATACGTAAAATATCGAAAGATTTTTATCACTTTTAAGTATCACGTTATTCGAAATCCACCCTCCTGTTAGAGAAATTTTCGGAAAATTTCCCTTTTTTTTTTTTTAAATATATATATATACTGTATATACAGGTATATCGCACTTTTTCTGACCCCTTTTATAAACTATAATTCTTTTTTAAAGTCATAAAAGTAATTTAGGAACAGCCAGAGGGGATTTAAAAGTTATTTTAACCACGTGTTTAATTGGAGCAGAATGTGATATTCGGATGAAATTTAGGCATTTTTGTTATTCAAAGCAGAGAATGGTGATCGCATCTGTGAGACTACGTGTTTACTATCCACACCCAAGTTGCTGGGTTGATGATAGGTGATTGTTAGCAAAAGTTGTGATTAAAGTATTTTGGTTTTGTACTTAATTTATAAATTACTATTATCTTGTAGTCGGGTAGTTATAAGGACGGAATGAAGAATGACAGGAACACATTAAAGAAAATTTATTAACAGAGGACCCGTGGGGAGGGGGAACTGAAGTTCTAGTAATGTAATTCGTCTTGAATGCTGAAAAGGGAGACAATTTACGGCATATTATCTAAAAAAAAAAAAAAAAATAGGGTCCTTCTTCGCATTAACGTCTGTCTGTTCGGGTTCGATCACGAAAGTATTATAATAACGCGCGCGCGATAGGAACTATAATTACGCGCGACACCCACGCGGCATCGCGACGCGACGCTTGTGGATGCATAATGGCGCTGGTTACCTCTTTTTTTTTTTTTAACCTTTATAATTCTACAACGGGGATGACTACAATATAGTTTAATGGAGTTATTTTATTGTTTTTTAAAAACCATTTCTGAGCCGGAAACAGGAATCCGGAGTGTGTTCTTCAGCCGCACCCTAACAAGTCACCATTCTGTAGGGTGGGGTGGAGGTTAGAGGTCAAGGACCGCCCAAAGAGCACACTACATCAGCTTTTAGGAGTACGAGTGGTTGGTTTTTATCCCTGTTTGTGTATATGTGTGTGTGTGTGTACAGTGTATTTTCTAAGCGGAACTTTAGAACTAGACTTAGACGCGATTCACGAGGAGAGTTCCTAAAAGAAAGGATAAAAAAGAAAAGAGGGAACCGAACCACACACGCCGCCCTCCTTTTTTAACACGCTACTGACGTATTCCGTTCCATCCGGCCGTCATTGGGTTTGTACGCCTACACTGGGCGCGTGTTGGCACGTGACCACGTGATCGAATGTGCCCCTCTCCCGCCCCCTAATTGTCATAATTAGTCACGGTTGGTTTAGGAACCTGTGGACTTTATTCGGTGTTCTTTTGTGGAGTCGAGGCCGCCTCATCTACAGGTTTCCCGATGTGGAAAAAGATAAAAGGGAAACGGCGTTAATTTCAAAAAATTAAATTGCGATTATTAAATTGCGATTTTTGTCCCTTTTCGTATCGTTTCCACTCCCCTTGTCGTTCGGAAAATATCTCATAAGCTGGTGTGACCTTTATCAAGAATTTCATGCGTACATCTCTAGTCTGGAAATAGATAAAGGTTCGAGGAACTCGGATACGGGACTAAAAAAAAAATTAAACTTCCAGGAAATGCTAATTTGATATTTTGCGAGTCGAGTCGTGTGACGTTTTGGGGGTCCGAGTTTGAGCTCTCTCTCTCTCTCACAGAAGTAAAGTGTCTGGCTAATTAAAAACAAGGCCAATCTTCGAAGGCCCGTAACATAATCGGTGCCTAGTGGATCTAATTATGTATAATTGAGTCATTTGTGATAACCTAGAGATGGAAAAGTTCGAATCTTTTAACGTTACGGCAACGTTTCTGTGGCATCAACAATAGAATGGTTTTAATACACGTTGTTCTACTGTCTCTTTAACAACCGGCGTCACGCTCGCCACTGAATAGAGGTACGAATATTCGTGAGGTAACCCGCGGTGTTTGTATGTGTTTATTCGTGAGAATTCCAAAAATTCTATATAATTTTTTAAAAGTGTTGCTGCTCCTTACACTTTGCCGACATTGTGGGTGTAAGAATCGTGACGTCCGACTCCTCCCGTCGCCCCCCAGGGCCACGTTTCGCCCGCGAGCCTCACACATCATCTCTACAATCCATTCACGTGCTGCTCCACTATTAATTATCTACCCCGGCGGGTACTATACCTAATTGTTCTCCGGTGATTGAATTAGGTTGTCACGTCGCCTTTGCCTCCCGTAGATCGTTACCTCCCAGCTATTTAACAGACTTTTCGGATGGTCCTCCTAAAAGAATCTTAATCCGTTCTCGCATCGGTGTTCGGAAATCTTCGCCAGGAAGCCGTTTAAGTGGGTTCCACCTACCACTAGACTTCCGTAAATGAAGTAATCACCCAGACAACGCAATTAGCAAAGCGTTGGGGGGAAGAAGGGTGCGCCAATTCTCTACGAATCTTCGCTCGCGCGTGTTTTTCGAATGGCCATTATTAATCCCGCTCGCATTTACACGGAGCCGCAAACTGGGGCGCTGTCGCAATTCGAATCTGAAAGGGTAATTTTCGGTGATGTTGAATGCCATCCACATTCCCGAGCGCAGTATCTGCCCCATTCGGGTGATATTAAGTAAGGCGGATAATGTTGTCACCTGCGCAACGGACAATAGAGAAGGGAGACTTCGTGCTCGGATGTCGTGCACACCGTGACTCTCCAGCCAAGGATACAATGCCAGTTCCGACATTAAAAGAAGCCATATACCCATCGCGGGACGTTGGTCGAATTAATTTCGAAACGAAAACTCGGATAATGCAATAATTATCCGAGTATGGCTCCCGATTTCACCATAGGCGCTTCACAAGAGGGTTCCACCCCGATTTACCGCCTTGCCGCTGCCACCCCGACGTCTGTAACGACCCTTATTAACCTCTTATGGTAGGTTATCGCGACGGGGGAAGTCCCCCAGACTCGCTAAATGTCGCCGGAGTTTGATTGGCACAACTCGTTTAGGGGATAATTAATTATCTTTCGTTTTGAAAAACTCTGATGTGAAATTCGTTTCGTCTTCGCAGTGAAGCCGCGCGCGCGCGCGATCGCGCTAACTGCCGGTCGAAGCAAGTTCTCATGTGGACGTGGGGCCGTGAGAAAGTAATGGCCCGAGGTCGGTGACCAACGTCTCGTAACCTTATCGTGGGTCGTGCGTGATGACCTCTCTAACCTCTTCACTGACCCCTGGTCACGACACCGAGTGTTTTTGTCGCCCTCCGCCTCCACCTGATGGTTAGGTGACAGTGGTATGTAGGAGGTTGGGACACCCAACCCATCATACCCCCTTTCCGGTAGTTCTAGAGAAGACCGACAGGGGGTGCTTTACCTGTTTTCTGCTACAGAACAGAAGACCGCGACGAATTGAGTTGAAAGTAATTTTTCATTTATGATCACTTCTAAAATATGTTTTTATGACGACTCTGTCTGCCGGTTGAACATAAATAAAGTTTTTAAATTTTTTTTTTTCCTTTCTTTCATAAGGTGAATGTGCCACTTTTCTTTCTTTTTTTTGTAGGCAGGACGTTTCCTTCTCATCCCTATTACAGACAGACACTCGGTGCTGGACAGTTATCGCTTTTTAACCTTTTGAAGGCTTATTCCCTGTTAGACTCAGAAGTCGGTTATTGTCAAGGTCTCAGTTTTGTTGCTGGAGTTCTTTTACTACACGTGAGTCAGTCTGATTAAAATGAAAATAAATAGATAAATAAATAAACATGTAAATCCTGTTTTGTAATTTTAACAGAAAATCTTTTGCTTTTTTTTTTTTTTTTTTTTAGATGTCGGAGTTGCAAGCCTTTGACATGATAAAACACATGCTGTTCTGCCTCGGTTTTCGCGATCAATACAGACCTAACATGGTAGCCCTTCAGGTGAATGACATTTTTGTTTATTTTTCCTTTAAGAAATTGCCTCTTTTTTTTTAATCTACCCTCTTGTTTTTTTTTTAAATCATTATCAGGTGCAGCTATATCAATTATCTCGTTTGATTTTCGATAATTTATACGACATCCACGTTCATTTCGAACGCCACGACGTTTCTCCAGCTTTATACGCCGCTCCGTGGTTCCTAACTCTATTTTCCTCCCAATTCCATCTAGGATTTGTATCCAGACTATTCGGTGAGTCATTGTTCATAGATGCAACAATACAACTGATAGGGGACGTTCGCCTTTTATGTTTTGTCCCCGTGCAATCTGGAAACGGGATTTGCCTACAAACCGATTGAATTTCCGTAGCGATAATTTTTATTGTTCTTTCAGATCTTATCTTTTTACAAGGTATGGAGGCAGTTTTCAAAGTATCTTTATTGCTGTTGACAACTTTTCGAGACGATTTACTACGACTGACGACTTTCGAGACCATTGTCGATTACCTGAAAAACGTCCTGCCATCTTTAGATAACGAACAAACGTCGAGGATTTTGGACGAAGTAACGTTGATTCTATCTCGAATTTATCGAAAATTACCCCGTTATTACGCTAAATTTTCCTATTCTTTACAGGCTATTAGTTTAGACGTAGCCAAATCTTTGCAGTCTTACGAAGTGGAATATCACGTACTCCAAGAAGAAATGTTCCACAACACCTCAAAATCCACGGAATCATTATCCAGGCAGGAGATTACCAACAACGAATTAAAGCAAGAAAATCAAAGCTTAATTGAACAATTACAGGTAAGCTATATTTTCTCCCCTCCCCCCTTCTAATTTTGTTTTGTAACCTTGTAACAATTTACCAATTTCGAAAAAAAAAACAAAACAGGCAGCAAATACGACCGTGCACAATTTAGAGGCCACATTAACTTCGTATCAAAGCACAATCAACAAACTCCAGTCCAGAGTTAGAGGTCTCGAAGATGAAAGGGATGCCCTGTTACACAGCGTTAACGTTTTGAGGAAAAGGTTAGACGAATTCGATTCCAAAGCCCTGAGCCAAGTTAATCAGAAGCACGATGTTTTGTTATTCATCAAAGAAGCCAGCATGGAGGAAGAAGAAAGCGCTTGAAAAAAAAACACAAAAAAAAACAAAAAAAAAATGAAGTTGTTATTCTGTGTACGTAGTTTAATTATAAAGAGCAACAGCACAAGTTACGTAAACGTGTAAATTAATATGTATATAGTGATGTTTTAGGTTATTAATAGAAGTATGGACCAGGTGCTGTTGCACTCTGTTATCATAGAGGACAATAGATTATTATTATTATTATTACTATTACTATTACTATTATTAAAGAAATTTTTAGCCAAAAAGAAAACATAAAAACAGGAAGGTACATTCCTAATGAAAAGCTATGAATGTGTATATATATATATATAGGGCCTATATATAAACATATCTGGGGAAAGTTTTAAAGAATGGACCAGACAGACAGTAAAAGTTATGTAATGTGTTATTTACGAATAAATCAGTAAAAAGATTATTATGTGTTCATTATTTTTCTTATTTTTCTTGCTGTAACAGTAGCGGAAGCATTCACAAACTATTAAAATATAATAACAGTAAAAGTGCCTGGCGGTTACAAATCAATCCCGGTATAACGACGAAGTTAATGATAGAAGTGAGATTTATCTGTCCTTGTTTTCTTCTATAATTAAGGAAGAATTGGGGAACGATCTTCCACCGCTTAAGCTAGACTAATTGAGTAGGTCGCATTCTCACGCTTGGTTCAACTAAAGTAGATGACTCTCAATTGTCGAATGACTCTACGGTATAAAGAAGGTTTCTCACTATTGTTGTGGGTGAAAGAAAATTGGAGACGAGCGAAAGAAGAATAAAAAATAAATAAAACTCTTCACGTAATCGAATTTGCAATTAAAGCAATTTTTGGTAATGAAATTGGAAATTTTATCGCGGTAATTTTAACTGGAAACGAGTGATTCATCAAGTTGCCAATCTTCTGTCGTGAAAAACCCCTAGAAACACCTGAATTTTCCCCTAAATAGTTCTGCTCCCGGTACTTCTTACTCGTCGCTAAAACTTCACTAACCAATGTGGGGAGATTACATTTTCCCTCTAAACTATTTCTTCCCTAAATTTACCCATCTTGCAGATTTCCTACTAAATTTAGGGGGAAATTCTTAAGTTGCCAGAGCTGATACAATTTTCCCCCTAGTTGGAAGTGTAAAAAAAAACCTAAAATCCCCTAAATTTGTTATAGAAATTTAAATTTAATAATCCGTTGTAACTAAAATTCAAATAATTTTAAAATATATTCGGCATCAAGATGCTCCTTGCCATAATTTAAAGAAAGAGAATCGATCATATCAAAAGTTGCCATCCCGATAATACAGTTAATAATATTACCGATTCGAATTCGATTAATATATTTGTTTATTATTATTATTATTATTATTATTATATTTTTAAAATAATATATTAAAAACATGTAATATTTAAATAAAGCTAGAAAATTTTCCTTACTAAATTTAGATTTTTCTAAATTTAAAAAGAGGAAAGATTTGAAGAGTTGGCAACATTGATTTCTTTTTTGAAATTTTTAAGGCGAAGTTAATAAATATCCCGTGATACATTGCGAGAATGGCCTTAGGCTATTAATCTATTATCATTAGACAGGTTGCACGCGTCTGGCTTGGTTTGTCATTAATTGCATTTCTTATCGATAAGTTCATCAAAAGATCTTTTTTTAATCGCCGATCTTGATCTATTTGCTTAATTTTGACACCTTGTTTTTAGTTATTAAGACGCGTGTTGATCTAATTTATAATTTTTTATATTATTATTATTATTTCTTCCTCTAATGCGGCCATTTTATAACCTGATCCACGTTGCTTTGATTGTTTTATTATTATTATTCTTTGAGTCTTTTGCTTGCAAAAATTTACTTAAATTGCCCTCATATTACTTACTGTGATGATAATCCCGTAAATTACGCTTCTACAATTTAATTAAACGTTGGAATTGAATGGGACTGAGTGAAGTACTGTATGAGTCATTCAAGCAAGCATCATTGTTTTTAATAAATTTATTGGCATCTGATGTTAATCCTTTAAAGTATACCCTATGTTTATCCCCATACGCTATAGACTTACAGGCTATAGATACGGGGCCGGCTGGAGGTTTTGCGGGGGCCTCGGGGAAAGTTATTAGTGGGGCCCCAAAATATTTGCAAAAAAAAATAAAGAGGTCTGAGGCCCGAACCCACATCTAAGCCGACCCTGTACAGGTATGGAGTATATATGTTAACATATCTGTAGGCTGTTATTCTATGTTATTTATAGCATACATGTCTGAAGACTTATCCTGTATAATTCTATATGTAGGCCTATTTGCATAAACTTTATAGATTTACAGGTTATCCTTTTGCATATTTTCTGTTTAATTATATATATTATATCCTTGTATAGTGTTATATATAACAATATTTGAAGTATAATTATCATTTGAGTCCTGAGTAATCTCTTAAGCCAAGGAAGGATCTTATTTAAAAAAGAAAAAGGTGCTGCCATAAGAAGAAATTTTAGAAAACAGTATAATAATTTAAAAAACACTAAAATATATTAATTGATAGCACTTTTATAACACTCTACATGTTTAAATAGCATCTGGATTCAGCTTAATGAATGGCTCAGCAGATGAATAGGAGTGTATATACATCATAAATTGTAATTTTAAATTTAGTATTTTAGCAATTTAATTGTAAATTCAAGTTTATTTTACTTACATCAAGGAGAAAAACTTGCCCAAGATTTATTTAATATAATAAATACAGACCTATCTCAAGTTATAGTTTAACTCAGAGGTTCTTAACCTGTGTGCCACAGGCTTTCCATAGCTTTAAAAAAAAATTCAAAAGAATCATTTAAAAATGTTAATTTTTAATATTATTTGTGTTTTATTCATATAAAAAGATGTAGATGTTTAACCTTGTTTTTAGTTTCTTACTTATAAGGGCATCTTTGATGCTACACTACTAGTTTGTTATGCCCTAAAACTAGCTGAGAAATCACTAATTAAGCTGATATACATTCAAAGTATTGATTTTTCTTAACTTTCTCGCCTTCAAATTTTGATATCAGATTAAGGAATCAATATTTAGAAGCTTAATCTACTTAAACAATTGTGTCACTTTAGGATATAAACTTTTTGAAATTTTATAGTTCGGTATCAAAATAAAGATCATATTTCATGAGCGTATATATCCAAGAGCGATGTTTTAAGCTTAAATAATATATTTTTCTTTAAATTTACAGTCAACAGTTAGCGCTAGACACGTCAACCCTGGACTTCCGGGATCGAAGACATTCCTTTTTGTATAAAATACGCACTCCTGTTTGTCTGTTCGTAATTTCAGACACGATTTCTCATATATCCTACTTTTAAAGGCATTTTTATCGGATTTCTTTGCATATTTATTGCTTAATTTTTTTTATATTATTTCTCTGAAAGTATACTCTGACGAATTTATGAATATTCGTCTATTCATTAAGGATACATTGTAGAGAATTAGGCGTTTCCATACATATTTCCAGCAAATTAGTCTGAGCGTTGGCTGCATACAGAATAGAACAGGTGCATTTCCTACTGTCAGATGTCCTGTACAGGCGACATACGCGGCGAAAAATGTTTATCTTCTCCTATGCTCAGGTAAGATAGGTCAGGGGGAGTTTCCCATTTGTAAAGTTCGTGCTTTGAGCACAAATTTACACACTTCAAGGTCTTTTGTAAAACCGACAGTTTATTTTCCTCCAGACGGATTTTTATTATTATTATTATTTTTTCTTTCCCCTTTGCATGGAAGATTCAAACCGCATGACATCAAACAATTACACACACACACACAAACCCTTGTTTAGGGGGGTTTTGTGTGAGAATTTCTAATGTTTCGACGTGTCCGAAGCTGGTTTATTTTCCGATCCCGTCACGTAATTTATCGATTAACTCGGATTATAGGGGGTCCTACTTTGAAAGGAGGCGATAGGAAATTTCGGGATCCGAAAATTCTGTGATAAAGTGGAGTAAAATCGATGCCGCACGCACACTCCCCATTCTTAAAAGAGGGCGCCGACATTCTTTAAAAGTATATCAGCTCCTAAAATATGCCATAGATATACTCACTATCGCTATAAAAAGGCATGAGTAGAGTCGAAGGTTGTACTGTTTGTAAGGTTATTTATTTCTCCAGGTTTTCGAATGGAAAAAAAATCCCGCAAAACTGTACTTTTTCTCGTGTTATTTGAGTAATTTGCATGGAGTAATTCAGCGTATTTTCGGCGCCCACTCGGAGAGAACTTAACATGAACATCGTGCGAATTCCTGTCGTAGAAAGTAGGAGACGGGCACACATGACGTGAATGATTCACTCCGCCCCGTTCCCCTTAAACAATTATTACATAACTCGAAACCTCAACATGGCCGTGCAACACGTAAAGAAGTTGCATTGTAATCCCATTAACCATTCTTCTTCTTCTTCTTCGCCCGAAACTTAAATAATTTCCACGCATCGCCTGCAGGCCGAAGCGGTAAACAATAGCACGTGTCGGAGAGATAGGAAAATTCGAAGCGGTAAAAGGGGATGCGTACGGAGCGCCGTAGCGGCCGGTATACGTACTAAAACTGTTACCATGGCAGCGGTGGCGGGAGCCGTGTCAGGAAGCGTGAAAATAGTGAGCTGGAGGGAGCGAGAGCAGTGGGTGTGGAGAAGGACTGGGTGTGTCCAGCACGCAATGCCCGGATGTTGGGTGGGGTAGCTAATCAATATGGCCGACATCGCGAGTGTTTCATGTGGTGCCAAGGTCGAGTCGGGTAGCGGAGAACGTATAGCAGGCGAGAGTAGTCAGACAGAAGACGCCAAAGACGGCAGAAGCGTTGATATTAAAAGAGGTAATTCTATTATTTTCTTCTACAATTCGGACGTTTTTAACTTAAAGGATGGGGATGGTGGGAGGTGACGGGGGATTTCTAGTCAGCTGGCTGGCGGTCTCCAACGAACAAAGAAAGCCAAAAGCTTGTAGTCGCTACAGGCGATATGGGCGTCTGGTTGTATACCGTAGCTACTGGGTTTTCTCATCCACTTTTGTTAAGTGAGGTGCTAGAGGTGTCTTTGTCCCGCTACCGATTACCACTTCTCCAAAATGATCGCAACCTCTTGCCCTTTATATAATTAAGCCGCACGTAATCGATTCGAATCGATTAATCGCTTGTTTGTTTTCACTCGTGACGTCATCGATTTTGTGTTTACTCTCTCCCCTTTTTTTTTCTTTCCTACTCGATGACTCCAAAATTATAATTTAAATTCCTTTCTTTTAAATCGCGCGTTTAATTTTTCCAAATTAATTTATGAATTTCGTATCGTTGGGGGCAGGGGTGTATTTTTAAATCGTACGAATTATTCGAACGTCACGGCTGACGTCATATATATATATATTTTATATTATATATAATTCCGGTGTCAAAGACCTTCACAGTTTTTTGATTTCCCACCTTTTATGAATGTAATTTTCGGGTTTAAAAAATATTTAAGAAGAATCTTGAAGAAATGCTATCCGTTTTCGATTCCCGGAGATTCGCCTCCATCTTCTCGAATTTCATTCCTTAAATTCGTAGAAAAAAAAATGGAAGAAAAAAAAAACGTTTTTCATGATTCCCATTAACTTAAAAATATATTTTTCTTTATCTTTGAAGAATTATAAATAATTTTTTGCAGTTTTTTCTGTGCTGGGGGGTCTAATTTCGCCGGTGATACTAATGGAGATCGAGCGTACTGTTGTATACAGTACTTAGTCGCTGCCTACTGTTGGTTCTTATTTATTTATTTTTTAAATAAATTTTACTTCTTATTTCTTTATTTTATACGTTATAAACGTTATAAAATATGTTTTTAATAAAATACATAAGTTTTCGCGTACGTTAAACGTCTAGAAACGTAATAGATCCTTCACGTATAGTGTGGACGGTGAATTTAATTATTTCGAATTTAAGGATTTATTTATGGAAAATTTACATGTTATTTCTTTATTTTTAACTTTAAAACGTTATAAAATAGTATTTTATTAAAATATATAAAGTTTTTTTTATACGTTAAACGCTTATAAATAATGAATTTTGCTTCTAGAAACGGAGGTAGAAGAATTTTAATTAGATGGAATTTGAGGTACATTTATATAAAAATTCATTTTATAATCGATATTAAAATATAAAATTCTATATTTTTTTCGTATAAAAATGCACTGAAATTAATTTTAATATATATAAAGGAGATAAAAGTAATTATTTAAAAGGAGAGAGAGAGAACTTCAGATTTTTATGCTTTTATTTACCTTAAAATTTATTTAATTTTTTTTCTCAAGGTCTTTATAATTGTTTAACGTTTTCTTAGTATTTATTTACCTCTTTTTTTTTTCTTTTTAAAATGATTTTTCTCTGTAGGGTTACTTTATATGTATATAAATGTATATTTTTAGGTGAGATTGTGTTTTCTGAGGTGGAACTAATATTTATTCATAAGAAAAAAATGAATTTGTCCTTTTATAAATAAATATTAATTTGTAATTTTTCGAATGCGACCGTTTATCTATTTTTCTGAAGGATACACTAATTTGTTTAGGGATAAACCCTACACCCATAGGGGAAAACCTTCCTACCCTTTAATGTACTGTACTACTTGTATAATTTTCACGATTTTTTAAAGTTAAATAACTAAAAAAAATCGCGAAAATTATTATTATTACTACCTTAAATAAGGTAATTTCCCTATTATATTCCCTAACAGAATTTTAATATTCCTTAAATTAATTTATATAGTAAAACAATACGAATGAATGGACTACAGGCCGAAGCGGTAAACAATAGCACGTGTCGGAGAGATAGGAAAATTCGAAGCGGTAAAAGGGGATGCGTACGGAGCGCCGTAGCGGCCGGTATATGTACTAAAACTGTTACCATGGCAGCGGTGGCGGGAGCCGTGTCAGGAAGCGTGAAAATAGTGAGCTGGAGGGAGCGAGAGCAGTGGGTGTGGAGAAGGACTGGGTGTGTCCAGCACGCAATGCCCGGATGTTGGGTGGGGTAGCTAATCAATATGGCCGACATCGCGAGTGTTTCATGTGGTGCCAAGGTCGAGTCGGGTAGCGGAGAACGTATAGCAGGCGAGAGTAGTCAGACAGAAGACGCCAAAGACGGCAGAAGCGTTGATATTAAAAGAGGTAATTCTATTATTTTCTTCTACAATTCGGACGTTTTTAACTTAAAGGATGGGGATGGTGGGAGGTGACGGGGGATTTCTAGTCAGCTGGCTGGCGGTCTCCAACGAACAAAGAAAGCCAAAAGCTTGTAGTCGCTACAGGCGATATGGGCGTCTGGTTGTATACCGTAGCTACTGGGTTTTCTCATCCACTTTTGTTAAGTGAGGTGCTAGAGGTGTCTTTGTCCCGCTACCGATTACCACTTCTCCAAAATGATCGCAACCTCTTGCCCTTTATATAATTAAGCCGCACGTAATCGATTCGAATCGATTAATCGCTTGTTTGTTTTCACTCGTGACGTCATCGATTTTGTGTTTACTCTCTCCCCTTTTTTTTTCTTTCCTACTCGATGACTCCAAAATTATAATTTAAATTCCTTTCTTTTAAATCGCGCGTTTAATTTTTCCAAATTAATTTATGAATTTCGTATCGTTGGGGGCAGGGGTGTATTTTTAAATCGTACGAATTATTCGAACGTCACGGCTGACGTCATATATATATATATTTTATATTATATATAATTCCGGTGTCAAAGACCTTCACAGTTTTTTGATTTCCCACCTTTTATGAATGTAATTTTCGGGTTTAAAAAATATTTAAGAAGAATCTTGAAGAAATGCTATCCGTTTTCGATTCCCGGAGATTCGCCTCCATCTTCTCGAATTTCATTCCTTAAATTCGTAGAAAAAAAAATGGAAGAAAAAAAAAACGTTTTTCATGATTCCCATTAACTTAAAAATATATTTTTCTTTATCTTTGAAGAATTATAAATAATTTTTTGCAGTTTTTTCTGTGCTGGGGGGTCTAATTTCGCCGGTGATACTAATGGAGATCGAGCGTACTGTTGTATACAGTACTTAGTCGCTGCCTACTGTTGGTTCTTATTTATTTATTTTTTAAATAAATTTTACTTCTTATTTCTTTATTTTATACGTTATAAACGTTATAAAATATGTTTTTAATAAAATACATAAGTTTTCGCGTACGTTAAACGTCTAGAAACGTAATAGATCCTTCACGTATAGTGTGGACGGTGAATTTAATTATTTCGAATTTAAGGATTTATTTATGGAAAATTTACATGTTATTTCTTTATTTTTAACTTTAAAACGTTATAAAATAGTATTTTATTAAAATATATAAAGTTTTTTTTATACGTTAAACGCTTATAAATAATGAATTTTGCTTCTAGAAACGGAGGTAGAAGAATTTTAATTAGATGGAATTTGAGGTACATTTATATAAAAATTCATTTTATAATCGATATTAAAATATAAAATTCTATATTTTTTTCGTATAAAAATGCACTGAAATTAATTTTAATATATATAAAGGAGATAAAAGTAATTATTTAAAAGGAGAGAGAGAGAACTTCAGATTTTTATGCTTTTATTTACCTTAAAATTTATTTAATTTTTTTTCTCAAGGTCTTTATAATTGTTTAACGTTTTCTTAGTATTTATTTACCTCTTTTTTTTTCTTTTTAAAATGATTTTTCTCTGTAGGGTTACTTTATATGTATATAAATGTATATTTTTAGGTGAGATTGTGTTTTCTGAGGTGGAACTAATATTTATTTATAAGAAAAAAATGAATTTGTCCTTTTATAAATAAATATTAATTTGTAATTTTTCGAATGCGACCGTTTATCTATTTTTCTGAAGGATACACTAATTTGTTTAGGGATAAACCCTACACCCATAGGGGAAAACCTTCCTACCCTTTAATGTACTGTACTACTTGTATAATTTTCACGATTTTTTAAAGTTAAATAACTAAAAAAAATCGCGAAAATTATTATTATTACTACCTTAAATAAGGTAATTTCCCTATTATATTCCCTAACAGAATTTTAATATTCCTTAAATTAATTTATATAGTAAAACAATACGAATGAATGGACTAAAGGGGTGAGTGTTATATAGGGAATTTTTACCCTATTTAAACTACTTAAAACCCTACAGAATAAGTGTTAAGTAGAGCAAATTTTACATAATTTTATAGTAGAGCATATTTTTGAATATATTATTAAAGAGAAATTTGATTCCAAGCTGTCCATGCGTAACTTAATTTCCTGTTGTTGCCCCTTTTTTTATTAATGCACTTTTTTTNATAATCAACAGTGTTATAGGGGGGTCGACTGTGTGTATGTACTTTTTAATTGGTTTTCTTTCTGAGTTTACACTTTATATTGCTGAATATAAATATATATATTGAGATAAATATATGGTTAAAATATACAGATAAATTCTGTGTATTTTTATTTATATATTTGCAAAACATTATCATTCAATAAAATAAAATAAATTAAGTTTACAGGCATCAAATCATTCTATAGACTCATATATTAAGTGATTTAATATTACTTTTAATTAAAATATATTAGAATAAAGCTTAAAATATATTAATTTATATTTTATATATTTTATTTATTTTATATATTTTTTATTAAAAAGAAAGAAACTGGAGCAAACTTGCTTTTATATATATATATAAATAAATACAGTATATACATTTGTGGGGATAAGCTATAAAGATTTATGAATTGTTAATAAAAAAATGCAATAAAATTGATAAAAAGAATAATAAAATAAAATAAAAATTGTAATTTTATTTTCTCTAACCAAAAATATAGTAAAAAATGAAAGGATTTGTTGTTTTTATGATGTATAAAAGAAGAGAAAATAAATTTAAAATCAAAGATTTTGTAGAAATAAGTTAAAAAAAATTCAAGTAAATAAATAAATTTATAAGGTTTTAAAGTGTATAGACAGGAAATAAATGAATTAAAGATTTAAAGAAAAAAAAATCCTTATATTATTTAAAATGGAAGTAATAAGATTGTGTTACAAGATAGAAAAATCAAAGTTTGTATACTTTTTGAATGGATTTATTATTAGAAGAGAACAAGTACCTTGTTAGAAATTCAAAAAAAAATGATGTAAAATATCAAAAAGAAGAACATAAACATAGATTCTATTATTGATAAGTAGTAAATTATGCATCACAGATGTAAAAAAATGTGCTTATAAAAGAATAAAAATACAAGAAAATTCTTGTCAAAAAGAATCCTAGATAAAAGGGAGTTGGCCCCATATATCTTTTATATTTAGGACAAAAGCGTGGAAAAGTAATGGAGGAAGTGAGTATGAAGATCAAAAAAATGTTTAGTTTTATATATATATATATTAAAAAAAAAAAAAGATTAAACAATATCAATATAGATAATAATTTTGGTTTGTATATTGTTTGGTGTTCTCTTACACAATGTCAGTAAGATTTTGTAGGTTAAATTGAAAGTAGATCCTACAAGAGGATGTTCTAATTGCCATTTTTATCAGATTAATGTGTGATATTTTATATATTTTCATATATAAAAAAAAAGATGGCAATGTTGTCGCTGGACTTATTTGTTTTCATTCTTAATAATTGCTACCACTGTCTTTAAAGTCTCCAGATTGGTTCTGGTGATATTAAAGGGATGGGGTCATATCTCCCGAACAATTAGTCCGATTTTCCTGAAAATTTCTGTAAANAATTTATGAATTTCGTATCGTTGGGGGCAGGGGTGTATTTTTAAATCGTACGAATTATTCGAACGTCACGGCTGACGTCATATATATATATATTTTATATTATATATAATTCCGGTGTCAAAGACCTTCACAGTTTTTTGATTTCCCACCTTTTATGAATGTAATTTTCGGGTTTAAAAAATATTTAAGAAGAATCTTGAAGAAATGCTATCCGTTTTCGATTCCCGGAGATTCGCCTCCATCTTCTCGAATTTCATTCCTTAAATTCGTAGAAAAAAAAATGGAAGAAAAAAAAAACGTTTTTCATGATTCCCATTAACTTAAAAATATATTTTTCTTTATCTTTGAAGAATTATAAATAATTTTTTGCAGTTTTTTCTGTGCTGGGGGGTCTAATTTCGCCGGTGATACTAATGGAGATCGAGCGTACTGTTGTATACAGTACTTAGTCGCTGCCTACTGTTGGTTCTTATTTATTTATTTTTTAAATAAATTTTACTTCTTATTTCTTTATTTTATACGTTATAAACGTTATAAAATATGTTTTTATGACGACTCTGTCTGCCGGTTGAACATAAATAAAGTTTTTAAATTTTTTTTTTTCCTTTCTTTCATAAGGTGAATGTGCCACTTTTCTTTCTTTTTTTTGTAGGCAGGACGTTTCCTTCTCATCCCTATTACAGACAGACACTCGGTGCTGGACAGTTATCGCTTTTTAACCTTTTGAAGGCTTATTCCCTGTTAGACTCAGAAGTCGGTTATTGTCAAGGTCTCAGTTTTGTTGCTGGAGTTCTTTTACTACACGTGAGTCAGTCTGATTAAAATGAAAATAAATAGATAAATAAATAAACATGTAAATCCTGTTTTGTAATTTTAACAGAAAATCTTTTGCATTTTTTTTTTTTTTTTTTTNTACTGGGTTTTCTCATCCACTTTTGTTAAGTGAGGTGCTAGAGGTGTCTTTGTCCCGCTACCGATTACCACTTCTCCAAAATGATCGCAACCTCTTGCCCTTTATATAATTAAGCCGCACGTAATCGATTCGAATCGATTAATCGCTTGTTTGTTTTCACTCGTGACGTCATCGATTTTGTGTTTACTCTCTCCCCTTTTTTTTTCTTTCCTACTCGATGACTCCAAAATTATAATTTAAATTCCTTTCTTTTAAATCGCGCGTTTAATTTTTCCAAATTAATTTATGAATTTCGTATCGTTGGGGGCAGGGGTGTATTTTTAAATCGTACGAATTATTCGAACGTCACGGCTGACGTCATATATATATATATTTTATATTATATATAATTCCGGTGTCAAAGACCTTCACAGTTTTTTGATTTCCCACCTTTTATGAATGTAATTTTCGGGTTTAAAAAATATTTAAGAAGAATCTTGAAGAAATGCTATCCGTTTTCGATTCCCGGAGATTCGCCTCCATCTTCTCGAATTTCATTCCTTAAATTCGTAGAAAAAAAAATGGAAGAAAAAAAAAACGTTTTTCATGATTCCCATTAACTTAAAAATATATTTTTCTTTATCTTTGAAGAATTATAAATAATTTTTTGCAGTTTTTTCTGTGCTGGGGGGTCTAATTTCGCCGGTGATACTAATGGAGATCGAGCGTACTGTTGTATACAGTACTTAGTCGCTGCCTACTGTTGGTTCTTATTTATTTATTTTTTAAATAAATTTTACTTCTTATTTCTTTATTTTATACGTTATAAACGTTATAAAATATGTTTTTAATAAAATACATAAGTTTTCGCGTACGTTAAACGTCTAGAAACGTAATAGATCCTTCACGTATAGTGTGGACGGTGAATTTAATTATTTCGAATTTAAGGATTTATTTATGGAAAATTTACATGTTATTTCTTTATTTTTAACTTTAAAACGTTATAAAATAGTATTTTATTAAAATATATAAAGTTTTTTTTATACGTTAAACGCTTATAAATAATGAATTTTGCTTCTAGAAACGGAGGTAGAAGAATTTTAATTAGATGGAATTTGAGGTACATTTATATAAAAATTCATTTTATAATCGATATTAAAATATAAAATTCTATATTTTTTTCGTATAAAAATGCACTGAAATTAATTTTAATATATATAAAGGAGATAAAAGTAATTATTTAAAAGGAGAGAGAGAGAACTTCAGATTTTTATGCTTTTATTTACCTTAAAATTTATTTAATTTTTTTTCTCAAGGTCTTTATAATTGTTTAACGTTTTCTTAGTATTTATTTACCTCTTTTTTTTTTCTTTTTAAAATGATTTTTCTCTGTAGGGTTACTTTATATGTATATAAATGTATATTTTTAGGTGAGATTGTGTTTTCTGAGGTGGAACTAATATTTATTCATAAGAAAAAAATGAATTTGTCCTTTTATAAATAAATATTAATTTGTAATTTTTCGAATGCGACCGTTTATCTATTTTTCTGAAGGATACACTAATTTGTTTAGGGATAAACCCTACACCCATAGGGGAAAACCTTCCTACCCTTTAATGTACTGTACTACTTGTATAATTTTCACGATTTTTTAAAGTTAAATAACTAAAAAAAATCGCGAAAATTATTATTATTACTACCTTAAATAAGGTAATTTCCCTATTATATTCCCTAACAGAATTTTAATATTCCTTAAATTAATTTATATAGTAAAACAATACGAATGAATGGACTAAAGGGGTGAGTGTTATATAGGGAATTTTTACCCTATTTAAACTACTTAAAACCCTACAGAATAAGTGTTAAGTAGAGCAAATTTTACATAATTTTATAGTAGAGCATATTTTTGAATATATTATTAAAGAGAAATTTGATTCCAAGCTGTCCATGCGTAACTTAATTTCCTGTTGTTGCCCCTTTTTTTATTAATGGACTTTTTTTTTTAGATTAAAGCGTTGATGACAGATATCTGTATACAATTATAAATCTGTAAGGTTTTTAATTCGTTAGCCTTATAGAAAATCTATTTTAAAAAAATATATATATAAGAGGAACTGTAAAAGCATTTTACGATTTCTTTTTTTCTTATTCGTAAATGTTAAACACGTCATTAAACACTTTTAAATGTTTAATGACGTGTTCAACATTTAACATGCCTGTTCATCATCACGTTTTATTGTGCGGGAAGCATGCACATGTTATTTAAAGTAAGT
Source organism: Centruroides sculpturatus (assembly GCF_000671375.1). Classification (NCBI taxonomy): domain Eukaryota; kingdom Metazoa; phylum Arthropoda; class Arachnida; order Scorpiones; family Buthidae; genus Centruroides; species Centruroides sculpturatus. The sequence continues at coordinate 112,671 of NW_019385212.1, forward strand.
CGAGTCGTGGTAAAAAGTAAATAAATAAATAATAATAAAAATAAAAATAAAAAAGAATTGCTCTCGCCTACGCGTTCGGAATATTAAGTGGTTTCGGGTTCGGGCGCTCATTGAAATGTTAAAATTTAAGGATTATTTGTTTAATTTTTCCCCTCCCCTTTTTTTTACTACCGTCACGTGATAACAATCACGTGATATAAAAATACTGACTCCCTGTAGATATGTGACTTGTTGAAACCAGATCCAACGCAGCTGTGGCTTTGGCTATGGAGCGACATCCGTTGTAGGATTTCTACGGGAATAAAATTTACAACCGTTTGCTTTGTCGTGTTTTTTTTTTTTCCTTCTTCTTCTTCTACCCCAGTCGATGTAACAGCTGTATGCCTCGGTTTCTTCTTCCACACGGGCCCTTTAAATATCCCTTATTCTTTATAGGCCCTCGGACACACACACACAGAGAGAGAGAGAGAGAGTTGCAGCAAAACAGCGCGTTGGGTTTATGAAATATTTTTATTATCTTGCTATTAAAAAATTTATTTGTATTGTTTTTTTTCGACCTTAAAATAGGCCCCTCGATACCTTATTCTAAACCCGTATGGCTTGCCGAACGGAAAAAAAAAAAAAAAACTAGAATAAGATACGGCCCTGTCAAAATTGTAAGATGTGACAGCTGAAAGCCCATATATTGCAAACCAAGAGGGCTTCTTCTTTTTTTTTTTTTTTATGTCGATCGTAATGAGCCGCTATATTACATCTACAGCTTTTTTTAGACCATCGAAAAATTAGTCGTAACTTGAAGCCATCTTAATGTGTAATACGCTGCAGCAAATTCTTCATTCGAATCATTTACAAAAATGGCACAAATCATCGCAGATATCAAAGGGGTATAATTTAATCAAATGCTTGTTTTATTGAATTTTAAACAAGGACAAAAAAACAAAATATATATTATATTTTCTTTGATTCTTTCAAGGCAAACTATTGAACTTATTCCAATTCTTTCAGGTTTACACATGACTTATCAATTATGAAAGTCCCTGCTGCTGCTGTTGCTGCTGCTGCTGCTGCTGCTGATGCTGCTAGCAATTTCATCTCATACACTTCTGCAGATAAATATAGCGAAAACATTTTTCTACGTTTTTAATCACGTAAATTTATAATTTTAAACTTTTTTTTTTACTCCATTTAAGAGATTGAATTTCTTTTCTTTTAGTTTTTTTTTTTCTTAATACGAGAGTGGATGAAGTTACTCCGTAATTATCATCTCTCGTACGAGCTTACTCGATATCCATTTTATAGGATTTATAGGATTCAGGATTGTTATTTATAGGATTATTTTGTAGATGATGTCATTAGTTAGAATTATATACACTTTAAGCATTTAATTTGGTAACATAAAACCGTCATCGTGGGTTTATGGGTTTATTTTCCTGTTTTTTTCTTTTCTTTTTTATACTTCTTGTTTATGTTTTCAGCAAGCTTACACAGTATATAATGAGAAAATCCTTGCTTCTTCCATATAAAATGTATAATTCCGGTTGGTATCCTGTTAAACTATTTACTTACGAGATGCTAAATGAATCATTAGTATGTGTTTATTCCAATAAATTTTGTACTAGAAAAGAAGAAGAAGAAGAATGGAAAAAAAAGAATGAAACAGTGAGAACATGATTTAAAGAACGTCAGGAAGTAGTTGAAAGTAATTTGTCAACGAATTGATTTAATCTGCCCACTGCCAGTTACTTAATAGTACCAGTTTTTCTGGTGACCGTTCATCTTTCTGTAGGGCTTACCTGGAATTCGCATAACAAACCTATTCTTTCCTACTATCTTTACCTAAATCAGTCAATATATATTGTTTGAAGAAGAACTTCATTCTGTTATATACCAGAAAAATTCATAAACTATAGTAATTTGCATATCACTTATGACATAACACACATTCACTTAAGCCAAGGGTCAGTTATTTTTTTTTTTTCAGAATGATTTTCAAAGTTGTTTTATTAATAAAAATATATTAAATTAATAGAAAATCACAGGTAAAGGATGAAAAAAAAATCATACACAGTCCTCATACTGTATACAAAAAACTGTAAAATTTACTGTTTGGAGAAAGTTATAGGTGCATTTTTCTGTATAGGGAATTTTTACCCTATTTAAACTACTTAAAACCCTACAGAATAAGTGTTAAGTAGAGCAAATTTTACATAATTTTATAGTAGAGCATATTTTTGAATATATTATTAAAGAGAAATTTGATTCCAAGCTGACCATGCGTAACTTNGGGTCGACTGTGTGTATGTACTTTTTAATTGGTTTTCTTTCTGAGTTTACACTTTATATTGCTGAATATAAATATATATATTGAGATAAATATATGGTTAAAATATACAGATAAATTCTGTGTATTTTTATTTATATATTTGCAAAACATTATCATTCAATAAAATAAAATAAATTAAGTTTACAGGCATCAAATCATTCTATAGACTCATATATTAAGTGATTTAATATTACTTTTAATTAAAATATATTAGAATAAAGCTTAAAATATATTAATTTATATTTTATATATTTTATTTATTTTATATATTTTTTATTAAAAAGAAAGAAACTGGAGCAAACTTGCTTTTATATATATATATAAATAAATACAGTATATACATTTGTGGGGATAAGCTATAAAGATTTATGAATTGTTAATAAAAAAATGCAATAAAATTGATAAAAAGAATAATAAAATAAAATAAAAATTGTAATTTTATTTTCTCTAACCAAAAATATAGTAAAAAATGAAAGGATTTGTTGTTTTTATGATGTATAAAAGAAGAGAAAATAAATTTAAAATCAAAGATTTTGTAGAAATAAGTTAAAAAAAATTCAAGTAAATAAATAAATTTATAAGGTTTTAAAGTGTATAGACAGGAAATAAATGAATTAAAGATTTAAAGAAAAAAAAATCCTTATATTATTTAAAATGGAAGTAATAAGATTGTGTTACAAGATAGAAAAATCAAAGTTTGTATACTTTTTGAATGGATTTATTATTAGAAGAGAACAAGTACCTTGTTAGAAATTCAAAAAAAAATGATGTAAAATATCAAAAAGAAGAACATAAACATAGATTCTATTATTGATAAGTAGTAAATTATGCATCACAGATGTAAAAAAATGTGCTTATAAAAGAATAAAAATACAAGAAAATTCTTGTCAAAAAGAATCCTAGATAAAAGGGAGTTGGCCCCATATATCTTTTATATTTAGGACAAAAGCGTGGAAAAGTAATGGAGGAAGTGAGTATGAAGATCAAAAAAATGTTTAGTTTTATATATATATATAATAAAAAAAAACAAGATTAAACAATATCAATATAGATAATAATTTTGGTTTGTATATTGTTTGGTGTTCTCTTACACAATGTCAGTAAGATTTTGTAGGTTAAATTGAAAGTAGATCCTACAAGAGGATGTTCTAATTGCCATTTTTATCAGATTAATGTGTGATATTTTATATATTTTCATATATAAAAAAAAAGATGGCAATGTTGTCGCTGGACTTATTTGTTTTCATTCTTAATAATTGCTACCACTGTCTTTAAAGTCTCCAGATTGGTTCTGGTGATATTAAAGGGATGGGGTCATATCTCCCGAACAATTAGTCCGATTTTCCTGAAAATTTCTGTAAACGTTCCCACCTAACACGCAAACCACCCTGCAAAATTTCACAAATTTTTGACAAAAGGTACAGGAGTTATTAAGCTTCAAAGTGGCTGAACAAAATCGTGCCCATACTCACGCTGACATTCACACATACAGAAAAAAACCCAAATTAATTTTCATTTCAAGGTCCTCCGAGTCAAAAAATGTAAAAATCTTGGGGGTAGGTCAATTTTTTGACCGATCGCTATACTTTCCAACTGTTATATAACAACAGGGAAAGTAAAAAAAAGAAAAAAAATAGTAATAAATATATAAGGACTTTCAGGAAGACCCCATAAAATATACATGGATCAAAGTTGAGGGTTATCAGAGTTCAATCATCTTCCTTTATCAGTTTAAAAATAAGGATCAGTTACTTGTTTGATATATTCAACAAGTAATAGAATGATTTAAAAATAATAGGTTAGACAATGTGGGGATGTACCAAGAGATGGATCATTGTTTATGGGGATTTGAAAGCCATTTTTTTTCCACATTAAATTATTTAAATAGAGTGGATAAAGGTATCAGAACCACTATAGAATAACAGGGCTCATAGAGATAATAGGGGTTTCAGTATTGTAGTTATGTGTTTATGTTTAATATCGAAATTTCGATGGTAATCTATCCATAAACGTTGCTAACACGTTGATAAGAAGCCATTCCAACTCAACATCCCTCGAAAGGGAGTGGCATCATCCGACTATCACGACTAAAACACTTGGGTGGTCAAAGTACTAACAGGATATTACCCCAAGAATCCTTTATTTTTTTTTTTTTAAATTCATTTTCTATATTAAAAAAAGAAATGTACATTTTAGTAAATACTTGGTAGAAAGTATATAGAAATTATATACGCGTTAACGATAATGATTCAAGCATTTAGAGTCAAGGTGAGATGTGTTTAAAAATAAAACGGGGTGCAGTTTTTGTTGTCGCTTTTATTTTATTGTTTGGTGAAGCAATGCGACAACTGTTGGACGCCAAATGACAGGCATATGCGACACCTGGGCGTGTGGAGACGAATAATTGAGTCGAAAGATAACCTGGGTGGAGCCACAGCCATCGTTCGACAGCGCCCTTTTTTCAAGGTCAAGCGATTAGTCAGTGGTAAAAAAGCTCTCTCCTGTTTTTATACTAAATGGCTCCCTTTAACGCATACCACACCGAATAATATTTACTAAAAAAGAAGAAGAAAGTGCCAGAGATGTTAGGCAGAGCGTGTAGCTAATTCTAGAGCTGTTAACCCCCCTCCGAATATATATATATATATATATATATAAAAAGAGGAGGACTACTTGGCTATATCTGGTGTGTCGTTTGCCCTGGCGCGGTTCTTTCGTCTGAATCCATCTGCTCTCCCATCCAAAAACTCCTCCCTGGCCTAGGGGCACCGTCACGTGAACGGGGAAACGGGCGTTCCGGTCACGTGACGGCGCGCCGAATTCCTCCTATTCCTCTTTGAATAAACGAATGGGAAATAATAATAGTAATAAATAAACAATGAATAAATGCCCGTCACCCGAAGAATCTTCTCTGAACGTTTCGGGAAACCATATTGGGTTTTGACCTTCGCGACAACCTTGAACCTTACGACGTTACGGTGAGTGATTTTTATTGCTGGTTAAGCAGGCAGCCGAGCTTTTCGAATATTTTGGAAGGATGCTTTGTTTAGATTTTTTTAAAAAATTTAAGTATTTAAATATGCTAATTTAACTTCTTCAACACTCCTTTCGTGTAGATCCATACGCTTATCTTCCACGTATGTATTTTCGTTAATGCCATGCATCGGGGGGTACAGTCGGGGGTTCTTTTTTTTTTCTTGAGTCACCAACACCTGCTTTATATGTCTGCTGCGCTTTTTCTTTGTTGTAGAAGTCCACTTCCTGTTGTATGTAGGGCAAATTGCGATTTCTTTCATAGAATCTTCAGTTTAGTGAGAGGTGTGGCAATGATAACGTTCATTCTTTGCACCACTGATTACGAAACTCTGATTAGACTCGTGCTGACAGTGTTTCCCAAGCGATAGAGTATACTTGGACTTTAATAATTAGAGTTTTCCCCTAGTTATGATATTAAAAGAGAACGTAGTTACTGGAGTCTCCTGTATGCTAATTTTGCATATTGTAATCGCATTGCGTAGCTTCTTGTATGTTTATAATTTCGTTTTGATTTTACGAAATGGTAGAATTAACTTCGATTTTTCTTGTTTTTCAGAAGTTAGCGACTACTCGGAACTGGGAGTGGGCGTACGTTCGTTTTGGGCAAGCATTAACACCTCCAGGTAAGTTTGTAACCCGTAAACTTATTGCGTCCTTCTGATAAAACTTAATTTTTCGACTTTGCACCCCACTCCGATACAAAACTTGTTATTGAAACATTAGAAAAAATATATACAGTATCAATTTTATGATAAAATTGAGAAAGTTTAAGTGCATTGCACGCCTCTACGATTGTAAATACGTCACAAATCTATTCGAAATTGTGTCATTTCTACACATGTTTACACTCTGCTTGCTTTGTTGAACTGGCTATTATTAATTATTACTTGATCTAGCTATAGAAAGGCATTTCTTTTTTTTAAAAAGGAAAAAAAAAATGGGCACAGAGGCTAAAAATTACAAATGAAACAAAAGAAGTTTAGACGTATCTAATTGGTGGCAGCTGATATAAATCGTGGCTCTTGTAAACGATATTTTTTTTCCGAAATTAGATGCATTTGGGATATTCTCTTGCAAATTTACTTCATCAAATTTTTGGCAACGTTAAAGGAGCCATCCTTACGACGATACGGAAGTCGGTCATGGTCCTCAGATTCTCTCTCTCTCTGTAAACTCAGTGATTTACTGTCCAACTAGTTCACCTTCTAAATTCTGGTTATGTAGGCCACAACTACTACTCTTGTCTTTCCTTATTCCCTGCTTTGAAAGCAGAATTAATAAAACCTATGGGGTTAAACTAAATTAAATCCGTACAAGAATCTTCCTATTTTCAGTTCATTCTTATACGCGCGTGCCCGTGTATATATATATATATATATATATATATAGACATGGCGATCTTCGTGTTGCGCCCATTTACATCAATAAAAAAAAATTATATCTGCATGCATATAAATGTCGAATCTTTATTTTATTTTTAAATAATTTATTTTATTTTTGGTAGGATTTGTTTTCTAGGAATTAGATGGCAAAATAATGATTTAAAAAGAAAAAAAAAAATGGTGTTTCGTTACAAAGGGGATGGTTTACGGACCAAACTACTGTTGTGTTTTATACGAAAAGCGTAGTATCTTATAATAAATTAAAGAAAGAAAAAAAAAACACTAGCAAATTCTAAATGGGTCATGGTCACGTTTCGCTACCACATTTACATTTTGACCATTTTTGGAACAATGACATCACGTCCAATAAGTCCTGACGGGATGGGTCATATAATTGCATTCTTAGGACGGGAAGAGGTCGGTTGGGATGAGGATTTTTAACTACTTTCTTTGTCCTCGTTCCTTTTTTTTTCTCTCTCTCTCTCTCTCTAACATGTCCTACATTCAAGTATTGAGGACGAGTCTGTGACGTCACGGTACGGACAAAGATTCACCCATTCTCTCCTGATATAGGGAGAAGGGTTGGACGTTGGTCTTCGTAAGATATCCCCCCTCTTTTTTTTTATGAATTTAATAAACTTCTGACTCATTGTTTGCAACTAACACCCACGTCACGGTCGGTAGCAATGTAACGTTTTCAAAATATAATATTTTAACCCAATTTTTCTTGCGACACTATTGGACGTGTTATATTTTTTTCATCAATAACGCGAATGTATTGTATTCTAACGTTCGATATCGTACACTGTATCCCTGTATTTTTCTCTCCCTTACCCACCATATATCTTGATATCTATATATATATATCCTTAGGGCGTACACTTTCCTATCTCGTTACAATATATCTCTCCCCCCTTTCATTTTTTTGCAGTGGACTAACCAATTTTGGAAGCGCTGAAGAGGTGATGCGGGATTCTGCCAAAAACGATCAGCTGAAGGTAAGTGTTGCGTGATTGTATTTAAAATATTTCTCTTGTTTATTATTATTATTATTATTATTATTTAACGAAAGCATGCGTTTGTCTGACCGGTCGCGCTTGCTTAACTTGTTTAAATAGCGTAAAGTTTGCGGTTCGAGCTCGCACGCTGCCATATTGGCGTCACGAGTCGGTATGGCACCCATCGTCCTTGAGCCCCTTGCCAGTCCCCAACCGGTCAAGGTTGGCGAGACTGAAGTCTTGCCTTAAAAAAAAAAAAGAAAGAAGGAAAACGATTCGTAAGCCGAAGGTACCCGTTGAAATGACGTTTTGCCACGAGAACACACGAGTGTTACGAGTGCTCAGCGGGGGTGGGGGTCCAATCGAACGCGCGCGTGCCCCCTCGAGAGTGGAACGCTCTGGTGGTATTCATTTATCATCCGCTTCCATTATAGGCTGGCGGTGGGTCTAACAAAATAGATGGCACCAAATGATGACGCTATCGGCGATTCTTACACCTTCCCACAACCCCCTTCTCTAGTTAGTATTCCGTTGTTAAAGGAACTGACAGTGTCGTCCGTGTAGGAACGTTGCAGAGAAGGTCCTGGCCTTTTGGTCCAGGTCTTTCTTTCCCCCTATTTCTTATCTTATCTGTTAAATCGACGATTCGAATAATTGAAATTCTGCTTTTGTTCTTATGCGGATCGTGTGGTCGGGGAGGTTCTATATGCCGCACGTTCACCCCGACTGATTGGCACTGAGCCGGATGGCTACAAAACCAGATTTCTTCTTCTTCTTCTTCTTCTTCTTTTTTTTCGTGTGTGTGCGGTGTGTTATTTTTTATCATTTCTAACAAAATTGTGTGTTTATGACCAATATACATGCTAGACACGTTTCGGATGTACCCATCGCTATGGCTCCCCCTTCAATGGGTTTACATGCACTTCCACTTAGCTTACACCCCGATCGCGTGCTGCGGTCGATAAACTAAGAGGAAATAATGCTTCTGATTCGGGTTCAAATCCCGATTATTCCCGTGGCTTTCGAATTTGGGACAAATGCTCGGTGGAGACAAATGATTAACACGTTCATTAAAGTCGCTCTGGTTTTTAATAGTCCTTATTCTATTTGGGCACTGGGAGTGTTAGCAAGCGCGAGGCGTTATTACGCAAAATTTCTGCCGCCCCAACCATTAGCTACGCGACATCTGGGAGGTGGCTAACTCACGACTCGCATCTCCTCCCCGGGCCTGTCGGGTTCAGAGGTCAAGCGGAGGAGGAGGGAAGACACGTGACAGACGCACGCCCACCAGGGGGCAGTAATCGAGCCTCCAGTCAGGGACAAAGAAAAGGGAATGATGGGAGCGGACGAAAATGACGTCATTTGATGCGGTAAATGATGCCATATTTTTGTTATTTACGCATTTAAGATGCGAGGGAACGAATGCGTTTCTAAACCACATTAAAAGATAAATGATCATTATTTTTTTTTTCTTCTAAATTATGAAAATTTCTTCAACCTTTTCTCATTTTTTATCATCACATATTTTCATTTTATATATATATATATATATATATTTAAAAAAATCTCCCCCCGGTTTAATACCCTCTTTCAGGACATCTATCTTCAAAAATATTTTGGCATATTTTTTCCCTCCTCTCAGATTTCTTTAAATTTTCTACGAAACGCCATTTTCTTCTCAATTTACCATCACTCTTTCATCATTTATTTACAAGGTTTAAAGTTCAGGACACAATTTTCACGCAGAAAAACCACACGTTCTTCCCCCTCCACCCTTGCAATATATACATATATATATATATATATTTTTTTAACACAGAAAACGCCATTTCCGCCATATTTTTATATTAAATTTCAACGCCATTTTCTGCAATTAAACCCGAGAAGATTTCTTTTTTTTTTTTTTTTAAACTAGTCTACTAGGTGCATACGTGGCATTAATTCTCCATTCCTTCCCCTTTAAGTTACTCTGTTAATTACTCCCGTAAATGCAATTAAAATAAATCTTTTGTCGTCGTCTCCTTCTTCACTTAAATAAACGTAGAGAGAGAGAGGAGGGGGCATAAATTGCTTAACTTAGTCTCATTAACAGGTAAAAATAATTATGCCATAAATTTTCCTTTTTCGTTTCCTCCATTGTAACCAAAAATTGAATTTATAACAGCCCACAATGAAAGTTATGTGTGTGTGCGGCAATAACAGAGTTCCGTAACCTTTCCGTGTATTTTTTTTTTTTTCTTTTTCTTATTATTTTTAATTAGAAGAGTGCTTTTGGATGTTTACACTTTGGGAAAAATCATTTTCTTCTGTCAACATATTGCTAATTATACGGTTTATATCGAGTAAATTCCAAAGAATTGTTGTGTAGAGCGGCGGTCACTTGTTGCACTTACACACACACACACACACACACACACACGACGTTAAAAATCGATCCCGTTTGGATGATAAATTCCAAGCTTTCGTATCGATTTCGCTTATAATACTGCAGTCGACTTAATGTTAATATTATTTTCTTTCTACGATATAAATCGCTTGCTAAATTTACTTTTTACACCATAAAAATCTACATAGAACAATTACGGTGTTACAATGGTACCAAACAGCGCCACACGGTGGGTAATAGAGGCCCTAGGGCAATATATATATATACAGTATATATATTGGTACCCCTATAGGATATTAAATTATTATATTAATGTAAGGCAAATTATATAGGGGTTCCTCATCTGAGTATCCCATTCTAGTATTCTGGATAAATTCTACTTATTTATTACATATTTTATGATAAACTGATACTGAAATCATAGGCCATTAATTTATTTTGTAGATATTACATGTGGAATTAAAGGTAAAAAAAAGGCTCTACTCATTTAAAATCTATTGTAATGTAAAGAATGCTAAAATACTAGGCACTATTGGCAGGCTATTCTGCTTATTTAAAGGCTATTTTACATGGAATTAATATAAAATAGTGAATTAAGATAGTTCTAGTATCATTTCCATGTTAATTGACTAGCTATTCTATATGGAAATGAAACTAGGAATCAATTAAATTATCAAATTATAAGAGAAATCTATGCTAAAACTTTATTTTTATAAACAGAATTTTAGCATTATTCTTGCATAAAATATCTAAACTTTTTGCCTATGTTTTTCTATAAGATAGAAGGGAAAAAACATGCTGTTTTACGCTTCCTGACTTTACTTTCTCACCGGCAAAACAAATTGTCTCATCAGAAGAAATTAAAACAAATAAATTATTATTTTAGTTGTTTAATTGAAGAAATTTATAGAGAGAAAAACAAAGGAGACAATTCACTTTATATGTAAAGCTGGGCATCAATAGGATTTATTATTCTTTATAATACTAAATGATGGTATTATTGACATTATTTTTCTTCTAGAGGTGATTTAGCAACTTAATTTTAACATTAATTTCATTTTTCAATGTGTTTTTAAATAAAATAAATGTATATATGATTCAGTAAACAATGAGAATGATATTAGAAATCTCAGGCCATACATTTATACACTTTATATTCCTTACTAATGATAAATTATATTAATTTTCTAACTCTTCCAGATGAAATTAATGACAAAATTCATTAATTTACTAACTATTCTGATGTCAAACATGTTAAAAATGTTAAAATTCTAATCATTCGCTGGCTCTTCTACATGAAAATCATGCCGAAATCCTTTAATATGAAATTTATGCTTAAAATTCTAATAATTGGGGTTAAACAATACAGTTTTAATACCTTTTGTTTTTTTTCTTTATTGTTTAAATCATAAATGTTGACTTTATTTTTTACTAAACAAAACTTTAATTTATTCTGTAGGCTATTTAGGATATAATTGCATAATTAGTATGATGATTATCATATAATAATAAAAATATATATAAATATAACCATCATTTCTATACAAAATACAAGATTTTTAGCATGAAAAATGTTGAAAATTTATATCTTTTGTATATAAATACAGAAAATATAAAGAAATTTTCAATATTTCCATGCTAAAACTCTTATATTTTGTATGGAAGTGTTGTTAATATGTATGTATTTTGATCATTACATAATAATCATCAATGGTTTCTATATTTAGAGTAACATTTTAGGGTGTATTCACTATCAACAGGGTTGAAATTCATGTTTATTTAGTTCTGATAGTAAAATATGAACTAAATATTAATCCATTTAGGCCAAAAGTGTATGAAAGTAAAGTTATACAATGATAAAAACTCATAAGAAGTTTATCAGTTTTTATTTGCTATCTCCTTATGTTTCTTGTCCAAACAGTTCATCACTTCTTTTTATTTCTCAACCCCCCCTCCACACACACACACATACACACACACATATTACTGTTATCTTAGTGGAGGGATCATGCAAATTTATCAATGAAAGTTAATGTAATAAGCACGAGTTATTCCTTAGCCTCTTTTTTGTGCGGTCTTTTTAAGGTTAATGCATAAATATAAACGTTATATTGAGAAGGCATGTTTCGCCTGTCGCCGGGTGCGACGTCTTTTTAGGGTGTATCCAGGTCTTTTTCAAAATCCAGCCCGCCCGCCTTGGGTGGTGAGGCTGATAAAGTGGAATGTATTGCGTGTGCCGACGACCCACAACTTCCTCAAAAATGTTCCTCAACTTTTTCGACATTTTCTTAAATGTCGGTGTATCAAGAGGGATGCCCTTCTTCTTCTTCTTTTTTTTTAATTTTTCGAAATGAGAAGAATCCTCCATTCTTATGTCTTTAGATAGGCGCCACCCTTCTTTTCATTACAATAGTCTGTGGCCGGTTTTCCGACCCCGGACAGCACTGGGTGTGGGTTTTGATGACGGCAGCCACGTGCCGCCACATAGAGCACGCGTGGCGCTCAAATTAAATCCTGACCTTGAAGGCTAAGGAGAGGCACAGGCCACACCCGTTCGCTTTCTCTGTAGACCATGCTGTGACTTTGCTCAGACGCTTTGGCGATTTTCGAGGTGATCGTTTCTTTCCAGTGACGTCATTGGTAAGTTTACTGTTAGCATTTTTATTTATTTATTTTTTTTTAACCCCCTTTTGTCTTAAAATTAATTATGTCGTCGGAAGTAATTTACGCTCCCCAATCGCCAGAAAGTTTTTCCTGATAATATAAACATTTATAACCATTTTTTAAACACCATTTTGGTGTGTGAAATCATGGAAATTTTCCATTTCCGAAGAGAATATCTCTTGATATTCAACGCTGTCTTTCAGAATAATTAGTTTAAAGATTATATTTTAATCTTATTTACTATTAGAAAGAGAATTATACGCTTAGAAACAAGAGGCAAACTATTAAAGTTTTGATCCATTTGTTCTTTGATGGTGCATTCTTCCGAATCAGAAAGAAGTTAAAAACTAGATGTAAACAGTACAAAGTACAGAGATAAAAGGAGATGGCTTTATTTAATAACATTACAACCGCGTAAATTTCCAGAGAATTCGGCATCACGATCTTTATACATCTTTATAATCCCTAAAATTATTTCTAAAACCTCCACTGTTACGTGGGAGAATTGACGGTTTGCACATTCTTCGGGTTCCTTCTTATACCATTCAAGATTAACTCAACAAATGCTCCAATTTATTTTATAAATCGACTTAAATCTCCTTCCAGTCTGAAGATAGCCCATTAAAAAGAAAATAGGTGTGGTTATTTAATCCAAAGACGTTTTTGGTTCTGTCGCAATGAATCTTCCCAGCGGGATGGGTTTGCCTGCCAAAGTGCACAGGTGGTCAATGCAGGAGAATGAATACAACCAACCCGAGTACAGAAGTCGTGACCCCACCCTCCCCTAAAAGAATCTCCATCAGTCCATCACGAACCGCATGGGGGCTCCCATACACGTTTGCCCCATTACCGAGGAGGCTCCCTTTCTATAATCATAGGTCGTGCCGGGTCTAAAGTCCGGGTTTACGTTTTATCCGGTTCTCGAATTTGTGGATATATCGATTATTAGTCTTTTATTACTTCGTTTGCCAACGAAAACAATCGAACATAAAAAAAGAAACAAAAAACAGTAGTCTAAGGACTCGATTACGTCGCCATTTCTATCGTGTAGATCCTATCGGCTCAACTCGTGATTGATATTTCCTGAAGGCTATGGAAATATCAACTTCCTTCGTCAAATACAGAACTTCTTTATGAATTGATCACCCCTTTGCTTACGGGTTTCTCGGGGTTTTAATCCAATCATCCGTTTGCTTTTCTTATTTTTAAACTCTTATAATTTAATTGGTTTGGATTCGAGTATTGAATAAGATGCAAATTGCATTTTAATTTAGGAATTGTAAGGTCGCCCGAAATTGATTCTCGGTTCACAGTTCGCATATTCATTTTCCCGATTCATGACTCCTTTTGACATTCTTACAACAAAACATTGATAATCAGATTCTTGCAAAGTAGTTAATCAGCAACTACCATGTCGACAGGTCGCGGGTTCGCTACCTGCTGTGCATGCATAATTATCAAGCGACTTATTGCACCGTAATGATTTTGTGGGATTTTAATGAAGCGATACTGTTCGCTCGTACAACGTACGAAAACGATTTCAATTTGTTTGGCTTGATTAGAAATTTTTTTCCTTTTCATCCCTTCTTTCGAAGACCTTCAACCTTATTAAGCTTAACCCCTGAAATTTCTGATTATGAAAGGGTGAAAGCAGGTGCACTACACTTTCGTCTTATGGCCCCGAGCATAACACTCTGCCCGCGGGTCAATGGCCCAACGGAGGGACTTTTCAGGTGTAGAGGAGGTTAGAATGGTCAGAGGGCACACCTAGAACTATCTCGGTGATGGACATCGACAAATATTCGTGGGAATACTTTAGAAGTCATAATACAGGAGGTAGTTATGCTTGTTGTATAAGTTTTTAGCATCCCTTGTACTGAGGAGGTCTACACGTAATGATGTCTTAAGGGTTATATTTGGTTCAAAGGTGGACAGTCGTATATCAAAATGGTACAGAGCTCATTTCGCATACACTGTAATCTAATCCATCTGGAAGAACAGGAAAATCATGTGGGAAAATATTAAGTCGGAGATATAACATTTAAGAGAATGATCGGTTTGTATCGGGCTTGTTTTGATATCCTGCAAAGTGTCCTTAAGGAGTGAACGAACTTTTAAACATATTCGAGGCATTTAATATATGGTCTAGTTAAGGATATTCATTTTTTTTGCTAAGTGGAAAGAAGAAGAAGAAGAAGAAAAAGGTTTGAACCGACTTAGTAGGGCAATCATCGGAGCGGTTGACACAAGACACTTTTATGAAGAATATTCGCAGTTTTACACAGACCTGTATTGTTTATTATCGTCGTAAAATCGGCAGGAACCAGATCCGCTATCATTTTTGTATTGTTAGATGGATAATAGACATGATCTAGTCACCATTTTGCATTGTTATCGGGTAATAGACATGATGAGAAACTGTTTTTAAAGTAATGGGCAAGGATCAAACACGCGTAAACCCGAATTGGCTTTATTTTTCATCGCAAACGTATGTTTAAAGGAGTAATAGATATTCCGATAATGGGCGGATTAATTGCGTAAATCTTTTTACGCAACCGATCCACCCATTTTATATACAATTCTATAGAAAGATGGGCGGATCGTATATATATATATCTTTTTGTAAAATGGGGTGTATTAAATGCCATTACGGCCATTTTCCCGCTTATAACGCTTACGTTATCGATAGTTATATTTAGATACAAAACCGACGACCGTACCGAAGTTTTATTAATGACTTAATTTTAATTATAAAGTTGGTTTCAAAAGGTCAATGCGAAGCCGGAAGAAGAGTACGGCCGTTAAAAGTCATGTTCCCTGGTTATTAATCGCATTAACGAAATTGTTTGATTATATCTAGTCTGGGAGATTGAAGGGGGAGATAATCAAAGTCAGAACATCCCACCGAGCTATTCAGCATAAGCGACGACCCCCTTTTGTTTTGCAACTTACGAAAAAAGCTGCGTAAATTACACGCGGAAAGTTACGATAAAACACCACCTAGCGGCAGCCAAAATACATAATTGAGTGAACGAGATTATACGACCCGACTAGTAGAGTTCACCCTCTCTTCTTCCCACACAACGGCACCGAGTCATAATTCGGATCAGCCTTTAATCCTCCCCCTGTAAGTTCGCAGGTGATAATAAAGCGCTATCTTCCTTCTCCAGAGACCCGGGCCCAGTTCCCAGGCTCCACTTGGCCCAACTCCTCCTCCATTTCTACCTGCCACCCCTACCGTGGTATGGTAAGTTCACGCTATGCAAATGACGGGCGCGAAGACAATGGACTTGTCCCGTCCACTCCCAGAGCGCGTGTTCATCCGTCCCTCCCCCTACCGAGTTGCATGGAGAAATCTGGCACACTTCGATACTCCCACGTGTGGCAGTCAGTCAGTGGCTCCCATTCCGTCCAACATACTTTTCCTGCACTCTCCGTCCTTAAGACGTTACACTTGATTCTATCTACTCAACGCGAATGTTCTATCTTTAGTGCAAGGCAGATCGACTTGGATACAGTTTGTGTCATGTGTTGTGTTTACACCAGCTCGGATGCACTTCCTTATTTTTCCGCTTAAACAATCGATTCGGATTCCTGGATGTTTACGGTACGTATTTACTTATTTATTTTTAATTAAATATCGGTCTGAGGAGGAGGATCGCTTGCGTAAATCCTTCCTTGATCCGCGCGTGTGAGGAAGACATTTAAACTCCACGCAATTTCCATCATCTACGTAGCGTACAATACATATTGCCATGGGTTTCTAGAGCCAAATTTCTATAATTTGATCCATCAATTCGTATTAAACAGGGTCGAAGCAATATCCAGAATTCATGCGTGAAAAGAATTTAAACTTGAATTTTTAACTTTTATTATTTTTATGGTGCGTATGCCCTTTTTTTTTTTGACTGATGATCGAAGGTAGCCATGCGAATCAAATGATTGCAATTTTTAGCATGGATCCTTTTTTTTTAAAAAAAATTTTACGGATAAATTTGTCTGGGGCATTGCGTACGATCCGTGGACTTCCTGAAACAAACTTTGCCTCGATTATATTAGGGTGGAACCACCCTGTGTGTATTTATAAACCATGGAGGAACATCGAATGGCATTTTTAGATTTTCTTCGAATGGTTTTTTAGTTTTTTTTTTATTATTATTTGGAGGAGAATCCTCTATTAAACATCGTATCCGATTCCGTACATCAGGAAGTCCTTGAATGTGTACTTTGTAATTTTTGATAAGGGCTAGGATATCCTGACAAATATCCAAACAATATAAACCATCTGTAATTGTTTTAACATCTTCAATATCTTTTTTATATCGTAAATTTTTAATGGAGTTGATATATGGAATTATCGAGATTTTGACGAGTAAAATATAACACACCCTCTGAATTTTATTACATTCTAAATCTACTCGTAGAGAAGTATACATTAATTGCATGCAATACGTGGAGAATTTCATGCAATTTATGAACAATTTCTTAATAATAAACCACAAAGTCTGGTCCCTCGAGAGAGAGAGAGAGAGAGAGAGAGAGATGACATTTTCAACTGATTTTGTGGTCAGTACACAAAAGAAGCGATCAGTGAGGATCTTAATCGGTGGTTTACAGATTTCAACCTGTTTACAACGGAAGAAAATTGTCCACTTGGTAGTGTTTGTAAACAGAAATCACCTCCCGGTATTGCGCAAACGGGTAAAGTACCAGAAATTATATAAGCAGCTCCCCATATCGATCTAGTAGATACCCATCTAGGTCATCGAATCGGTTATCACCGAAACACGCACTGGAAGTCCGTGATAAAATTCGTGACAAAGGTCGTCATCGATCACGAACTAGAACGAAAAGCGTGACGGATGCCTCATTTGAATGACGCGATTGAAAGAAAAATGAGGTACTCCTTTGCCTCCAACCATGATGATAGGGTTTAAGAATCGACCTAATCACTCGTCCTCCCCGTGCCTCGTTGTGTATTACGGAATCGCAGGTAAACTCGTTTAGATTTATTGAAAACAAACCGACTTGTTTCCTTTTTCTTCTTCTTCTTTTAATCTTCTGTTCGTCCTTGGCCTGTCTGGTCAAAAACGTCATCTTTTGGAAAAGTTTCTCTTACGAAAATCCCTAAAAGATAAGGCTATCGAAATGTAAGCTTTCGCTAATTACAAAATAAGGATTTCTTCACCGGAACCGTATCGAGCCATTTCCTCCCTCCCTCCATCTCCCCTCCTCTTTTTCTTTTTTTTTTTTTTTTTGGTTGGCTGCGAAGAGCTGATTGTAAGCTTCCGTGCTTTTCTGCTCCCGGTTTTTATCAAAATATTTCCGTCCTTCCTCTCTTCCAATCAATGCACAACGCGCGATTCTTGTGCAGTGACCTCCCGGAAGAAAAAAAAGAGCCCAAGAAAAAAAAAAACAAGGGAGAGTGTTCTATTCTTAGATCGGTTCCTCCTCGTACAAGCAAAATGCCCGATCTGCGGAAGGAATTTCAATTACGTTCGAGGGTGAAACTCCCAGAAGGAGATATGCAACAATAGAGAGGCGAGAGTCACAAAATTTCGGGCTCCGAATTTCGCTTTAAGGAGGTACGATTTAAATTTAAAAAGGGGAGGAAAAAAAAAAAAATGGAGGTTTTTGTATGCAGGTTTAGTAGCCACCATATGGGTGTAAGGATGTCGTACTGTCTACGACCAAATCGCACTGTGGGGGATAGGCAGGTGTTGTCTATGACCCATAACCCCCGACGGGGACACGGCTGTCGCGTGTACTGTGAGTCACAATCGCTATATCTGACTCATTCTGCGGTCTCCCAATTTCTGTTCGCATTCTCTGCCAGGAAAAAAAAGTGAATCATCTTAAACTTTGCCCTTTAAAAGCCGAAAAAGAAAAACAAGATAGGAAAAGAGGGAGGGTCGACGTTTTCCCCCGTCCCGAAATTGCCCACACCGTCGTTTAAAATGTGCTCGTTTTCAGTAACAGATGAAAGAGGACGAACGAGAAGAAGTCGGCCTGAACTTTGAACTACATTTTTTGACGAATGCGATATTTGCTTAGTAGCTGAAGATTTAGATGGGGAGGCGGTGCCACGTTGCTTGGCAGGCCAGCTGCTACGACAAGATGAGGAAGTTTAGAATCCCTTATCTCCACGTTATTTATGATGATGTCACTCCCCCTCTTGTTACCGGACCGGCCGAGCGTTCGACAGAAGGTAGGATAGACTCGGAGTTAGTGTGACGTAGGACGAAATTTCGATTCTCACATCGATCCGCCCACCCTCGAGGAATGATATTCGAGCGCATGCAGGAGACGTCTTGCAAAAGCGTAAGTGGCACGCGAAGAGGAAAAAAAAAATAAAAATAAAAATATACGTGGAGGGACCGAACTCGTGACGGTTCAGAAAATGACCCGCCAGGCGTCTCCTTCCTGACTTGCCCCGGAACAACTCGGAGGGGGCTTAAGGTGACCTCTTGATCTAACGTGCTGTACCATCTCCTCCCTCTTTTAGACGACGGGACTGAAGAAGGGGGGAGGAGGATCACGCAGCTGATTCGTGAAAGCTCCCACCTTCCAGACCGGAATTTAGGCAATTGCTAATTAATGGTTGTCGAACGTAGGTTTTCTTTTTTTTCTCTCTCTCTCTCTCTCTCTGTTCTTATTCCTGTCTTTGACTGACTTCCTGGCGTAGTAGGATTAAAAGGTGAAGATGATACTAATAGATTAATGCCTGGTGTGTTTGCTCCTTCTGTTGTATTGGCATATTTTATTATTTATTTAGACGATTTTTCTTACGTTCTCCACAAAAATCTCTTGGGTTTTCGAGGAAATTCTCATCCGGGTATGTCAAATGATGTGAAAAGTCGGCGTTTTTCTAGAGTCAATGACCTCTATCGGTTGGTAGTCAATATCCGTTAGAATAGAGGGGGGATTGTGAAATATATTGCTATTTTTGGAGTTCTTTAAATTGCATACTGGGCAACGTTCGGTGTTTTTCTGCCACCAAAAACACTTTCGTCCTGTGGCCATTTTGATAGTGGATGAGCCACTCCGTGTCTTATGTTCCGATGTACTGTACGGTACGCTGCAATTCTTGTGTAACCTCAGGCGTGATATCCCTCTGTTCAGGTCTTCGTGAGTTTCTATTTATTTATTTTTTAACGATCGGATGTATATTTTTGTTTGTTTGTTTGTTTTTTAAAGGAAAAACTTCGCATCACTGATATGAACTCCGTTAAACGGAAAAACGGATATTTTGAGTACGTTCAGCTTGGACACGCTTCCAAAATCGAAGCCAGTTTTTGAAACGTTCGGTTTGAGGTCGCGTCAATGATTCACATCCTTGCAATGTCGTTGACTCGTCCGACCAAGCGTAAAACGCCCGCAAAACACAAAAAAATGGCGACGAACGACACAAGACAGCACAGAATCGGTCATCTGAGGACAGCAAAACCATTCCTTTGTGGGTTTTTTTTTTACAGACTTCATTCAGTTCTGACAAGCCGACGTAACCAAGATTTGATGCGGCATTTCCGCGGTTGGCACGATGTTTCTTACGTTCATCCAACCCTCCCCCTTACTAATTTCCTAAATTGAAAAAGAAAAAGAGCGAGGTTGAGGTATTCGAACCCGAATCCGTAGACAATCGGACACGACGATTGCCCGTGCTCTATGATAGAAATTCTTTTGCAAACAGGAAGTATGCGTTTCCAAAAACGTGTTTTGTCTGCCTGTTGCTGCTGCACATTTCTTTTAACTTTCATGTCTGACATGTAATCGGAAATGTCTCGTTTGCTCCCTCTTCGGGATTTTATCATGCGTGAGACATTCTCGTATAATTATAAAAACACACGATTCAAAAATCAGCCAGCAAAATGGAAATCCTTTATAATCATTGGCTCATACCCTCTTTAGAGGTAGCTCGTAATATTCCAGCAGCGCTTTAGTGTGTGTGTGTGTATTTTTTTATTATTAAAAAAACGAATTTTTTTGTTGCAGCGCGAAGGCACGGTGCACAGCCGTTTGTCACCAACCCTGGCTACCCTGGTACCAGTTCCACGCTACTCGCCTCTGCCCATGCAACATACCATGAGTTCGGAGGAGGTAGGTATTATAAGCCCACATCTTTTTATATATATATGTGTATATAATTTCCTGATATCATAGGCGTTTAAAATCCGGCAATTGTTTGGTCGAAGTATAAACGGGATCCCCCTTTTTCCCATATTCATCTTCGGTCACACCCTGTCACTGTGTCAACACGACGCCATTATCTCGACAGATGTTTGGCTCGAAAGGCAACTCTCCCCTTTTCACTAGGCGGAGTATTTATAGCAACACCCTCAATCCGCC
This sequence comes from Centruroides sculpturatus, assembly GCF_000671375.1. Lineage (NCBI taxonomy): Eukaryota > Metazoa > Arthropoda > Arachnida > Scorpiones > Buthidae > Centruroides > Centruroides sculpturatus. The sequence goes on from NW_019385212.1 coordinate 133,806, forward strand.
AGGCGGGCACAAAGGTCGATAGTTGACCGTAAACAGATACCAACCATCAACGGCGATTTGCGAAAATTGTATTCTTTGCTTCGGTACCGACCGGGTTGTGTACATAGGACCGGGTGCCACGCCTTTGACAAATGGCCCGACGATAAGAAAGACAGACACGACGCCCTCTTGGCAAACATCGGTATATACTTCGCCCAAACACATTGGCCCCCCCCACGAATTATATATCGATTCGACTAATTTTTAAGGTGCTTATGGTACCAGGAAAATTTCTGATGCCTACGGTACGGGTGCTGTGAACGGACTTATGACACGGGTTCTTTATTCAGGCTGAATGTCCCCCGACGCAAATGGAACCAGTCGATCTTTCCGTCAACAAAAGCAGGTCGTCTGCGGATTCGTCTCCAGCCCCCTCTCCTCCGTCCTCTCCAGACACTGCCAGCTGCATCGATTTACGACTTAACAAAACCGCAGGTAGGTAAGGGCGCCATCTGGTGGCGGGTGCGCCAACTACGCGAGGGGGTGGATCGTGACGGGACGAGCGTCCCATTTGTCACGTTTCTTCGCGTGACGGGGGTGGAAATTCCTGGGCGTGCAATACCGTCGGCATTCGGTACCTTCACGACTAGTCATTTTCACGGGTAAGGCAATCACGACCGTTGGGTGACACGACACCCCCCGGCGGGTGGTGCGTTGGCACCGGAGATTTATGGCGTACGAGCGACGTCTAACCCCTTTTAACCAACCACTCGGCCCTGAGGAAAAACCGGTGAGTGGGTGAGGTGAGATCAACCACGATTCTCCACTCGTCTCTCGCATGGCCGCGTGACATGTGGACAACGTGCTTTATGACCGGCCACTCGTGTTTTAAGACGGGTTTATTGCGTTGTTAGCAATTAAAGTAGCGCCCAAAGGGCCGGTTTTTTGCCTCTAACCCGTACATGCAACCACATTCAAAGTTTTTTTTTCCCTCCCCTCTCCCCCTCCTCTCTTTAAATTCCCGTACAGGACGTAACGCTGTTACATGCTAGTGCGATTTCGGTGGTTATGATATTCAATTCGAATACGCGCTGACCTCCCTCGAGCATTTTATCAGTAATTTGATTTAGTGACTCTTGGATTACACGCGATAGAGCAGCATATATATATTTTTTTTCTTTCCTTTTAAATCCTCTCCCTTTAAAGCCTTGCTTATCTGTTCGAAAATTAAATATGATCGTGAGTTATTAGTTTCTTAACCCGGTCAGGGACACCGGGCAGAGAGTAGTTTTTCCTCTTTCGTTACAGCCCATGTTAAGTTGCAACCTTTTATAGTCCTGATACGGGGGTTTTCGAAGCTTCCTCTCCAGCACGATCCTATCTGAGCAATTCGGTTTTACCAATATTACTTAATAATAAAAGGGAGGGGGGAAAAAAAGATATATATAATGGCTTCGTAGTTTGCAAAAACCCATCAAGATACGCTAATGCCGCTTGGAGAGAAAATGGAGGAGGGAAAGAAGTAAACTACAAAGGGAAAAAAAACGGGTACTTCTGGGTTTATTTCGCTCTGTCACTTATCTCACGATACGCTTTGTTCCTGTCAAGATAACTAGACAGGTATTAGATCATCATTAATATCGAAAGTATTATAATTTCCCCGCCAATGAGGATTTTTTTCGCAATCAAAGAACCGGGTCTTTCAGGAGGACGAAAGTGGCATCTTATCAATTGCACTTTTTTTTAGTTCTGATATGGAATTACGTCGTGCAGTTACTTATTTTTTTTTGTATCCAGAGAGGCGTTACGGTAACGAATTGATTCTGCGCCCTCCTATATATCGAATTTCGAACGTTGCCAGGCGGACGTGCCTTGCACGGACCGGCCCAACTGGTGGTGCGTGTGTGACCCACCGGTTTTCACAGCGCGACACGATGTCCGCGGGGATTCTTCACCCTCGGGCTTTCTAGCAGTCGGTAAGTCACGGTTTCGGGGTCGGAGGTGTCGAGGTCGGGCTCCTCGAACTCCCCAGCGGGCTACCCCGCGTGTCGATGACCCGAAACGCCCCGAAGCAGGAAAGCCCAAAACAGGATTCGAGTGCCTTTTTTAGGCTCGGTGTAATGTCACGTTGGATTAAATTAATGGTGTGATTTATCCGCAACTTCAAGGCTTTCGGGAAAGATCTCCCCCAAAAAAATCGGGTTCTCCTTGATCTGGCATCCGAGCGGAGGGATTTCCTAAACTAAGACGGAAGCTATGTATAACAAGGACACCGGAGTTGGGGGTAATTCCCTTCTTGGAGAGTGCTTTTTCCTCTCTTTCTCTTTCTCGCTTGGCGGATGACATCCGCCCGAAATTGGCTCCATTCCAGATGGCAGTAAACGGCAATGGGCGGAGTGGAAAAACTAATTTGATGCTTTCGTTGGTAGCGATCTCTTACGCGATAACCCAATCCATTTCGGGTCGCCGTTCGACCACTAATGGGTTGCGTTGCGGCCGGCATCACCTCAACTTCGATCGTTATCTGAATGGGGCGTGTGTGACGTCCTCCATCTGTTGTTCTAATGCTCTAACCTCCATATCCGAAGATCGCAATGGCGTTCTCTTTTTGCCAGAAATCTCCCGCAATCCTCTCCGCTCGGGGGTTTTGTATTGCATAATGATAATGCTCGCTACCAACAGGAAGCTTCTACTCGGCGTTATTTATTCTTCTGTTCCTATTCATTCTGACAAAAAGCAGGAAGTGAACATCCTTCGAGAATTGCTACTTAAGTCGTGTTTGTATATCTGTGATTTAATATATATATATATACATACATCGATGTTATAGAAGGGTTTTTGCGTGCGTTCATTTGTTGCATAGCCCGAGGTTTCAAACTAATTTAAAACTTGCGACGGTTGCATCATCGATTAATTTTGCTGTCATTCTTGGCAACACGTGTTCTCTCTACGTGCTATTCTTTCTATCCTCCATTTTCTTACACTTTGCCGTGTTTTTACTTCTGTCGTCTCCTATCGTCTCTGTCACGTTTTTTTCTCTAATTTTTGCTGAATTTTTTTGACATTTTCCGTCTTTGTTCGTTAAGTATAAAAAAAAAAATTAAATTATAATCTATAAGATTATAATATAAGACCCAGCGATAGTTCATAAATTATTAAGACGTGCATTCCTCTGTACTTCTTTATTGTTACACTTTCTTTCCAGTGTTTTCCCGTGGCCTGGATTGCCTGCGATTTTCGCGTTTTAAAAGAATTAACATACCTGACATTGTATCCAGCAGCCATTTTGTTTCTTACCGTATTTACTTTGGCTGCAAATTTCCACGAATCCTGCAGTGAAATCTATTCTTTCTTTCGGCAAATCTTCATGAATTTCAATTATACTAGCATGTCATTTTCGAGTTCTGTTTTTCTTCTGGTTCCGCCGCCATCTTTTTTTTTTCTTCTCTTATTGATAAACTTATCTTACGTAATCTCTTGTATCTTGTCGGTATCTTCTACTTTGTCTTTGCTGTTTTTATTTCCTTAATTTACAACGTAAATAAAACGAATTGATCAATTAAAATGGCGTCCGTTATCGTATGCAGATGATCTAGAAGCGAAGAAAATTAGGGGGATGCAATTCGGTTGCACGTAGCAGTCGTGTGAACTGACACGGAAGAGAAATTATTCATTTTCAATTTCTGTCGCGTTACAATGTTTGAATGACGGAAGTAATTATTGTATTTTTTTTTTTTTTTGTCTTTGTTTAGATGGTATCTCGGACAGTAATAACAAGACGACAACCACAACCTTCCTGTCGTTGCAGAGGATAAAGGAAGCATCGCTGTAAGTAGCCATTTTTTTTTTTCTTTTGCATGATTAATTTCGGTAGCATCTAGCAGTAAATAGATGAGACGCCAGCTTACTGAAGTATACTATACTCGTATTAGGGACCCGATCGGGTGCCTCCGATCCGGTTGGAGAAGGACGAAGGTGGGGTCACGTCTGCGTCACGGTTGGGGTCAAGGAAGCCAACTCTCAATATCGTGCCAAAACGGATCCGGGTCTCGGACCTTCAACCGGTGGCATCTCCTCTGGTTTGGCTCGGAAGTGTGTGGCTTCATTATACAAAATGCGCGCGCCAGGAAAACACCTGACCCACTTCCTGTTGGCGGGAGACGGAGCCGCACCTCCGCGCTCGTTTTGTCCTACTTGGACTCCCCCGCATCATCGTAGTTGTTATGAAGTGATGTGGGTGTAGCGGTGCGAGTCGAGCCGTTTACTCCATCCGAATGGTTCCCACAGTTATAAATAACCTTCTCCTGTTGTAAGAGTACGGTACCATTCCTCCAATCACGACGTATAGAGTACATGATCGTTCTCCCCCCATTTTTTTTTTATCTGCCATTTTAATTAATGGCACTTGGCAGACCGGATCGGGATGATCTCCCGACCCTTTGCAATTATTAATTCCAGGATAGTGTGCCGCCATTTTTAATATATGTGGTGTATTTTTGATCTTGCAGAGCCATGAGTCAACAGTTACATCAGAGAGCGTCGTCTGCGGTCACTTCGGTCAACGGATCGCTCCATAATGGCATTATGGGACACGGAAGAGTTGCGGTCACCCAGTCACCATCTATGGTAGTGACATGTTCGGGTCTAACGAATGGTAACGCGGGACTGGTCAGCTGTAACTTATCACCTTCAGACGTATATTCGGACAGTCTGAGGAGGCGGAAAGTGCACAAGTGTGATTTCGAAGGCTGTGACAAGGTCTACACCAAGAGTTCTCACCTAAAAGCTCACAAGAGGACGCACACGGGTAAGCACCGTACGGTACCTCCCCGAAATTACGTAACTGGTTTATTCCTCTCGGTCTCACGCCTTTCGTGACTTTCCAATTGTCGCCAAAAAACATCGCGACGCCTTTGGCCAATACATCCGGTCCCGTTCGACCTATGAACCGACAAATTGAAATTCCTAATTTCTCCGTATCGCCAGCGGGCCCGACGCGAATCACGAACGAAATTTCGTCCGTGCAGCCTTCTCCCGGAAGTGACGGCCGCAAGAATCCCACCCTAATTTCAATCTCTTTTGTTTTGTATTTTTTTTTTTTACGGTAGATGGCGACACCGCGACCACCCCGCGCGATGTGTTATTATTCACGTTCTTTTGTTATCTGTTTTCAGGTGAAAAACCTTACACCTGCACGTGGGAGGGTTGCACCTGGAAATTCGCCCGGTCAGACGAACTGACCCGTCATTATCGGAAGCACACGGGTCAGAAACCGTTCAAGTGCCAGTTGTGTCAGCGTTCGTTTTCCCGTTCCGATCACCTGTCCCTGCACATGAAACGACACTAAAAAAAAAAAGGCGGCTGCCATGTTGAACGTAAGTACATTTCTGCAAATCGCATCCTCGTCCACCCACGGTTTCCTCTCTGACACACCCTCCTTTTTTTTTTTCCTCTTCCAGGTTTGAGTACATGTACATTCGACGTCTGGCCAACCACACGGTCAGTAGGCCTAGTAAAGTTTAACATGAAAAAGAAAACAACAACAATAATAATAATAACAACAACAAAAACAAAAAAAAAAATAAGACGATGCCGTGCATCCTGGCAGGAAAAGAAAACTCCACGACGGTGACTTCGGCCCACGATATGAGGCGTCGGGTCAGAGTTCAAACATATAAAAAAAATACACAAAAGGACAAAAAAGAAAAAAAAAGAAAGAACGACCCTGTCAACAGGGAAAGTTATCTTCGTCCCTTCAAATTGTTACTTCATCACCCCCGTTCTCCATGGGCTTCCTAAGACGAGATGCTACAGAAATGCATCTTAAAACACCCCCTTTTTTTTTTTTAAATGTTTTCTGTGGTTTAAAGTGTTTTTTGTATACGTTACCGACCGTTTCCCTCAAGAGCACGAGGGAAATTTCAGACCATTCGGCCAGTTTTACACGATTTTTCATCATTTATTATTATTATCATTATTATTATTATTATTATTTCTCCCCCGTCGTTACTCGCTAATTCCTTATTTTTGTATGGACGGAGGAATGTTTTAGGGGGGAACAAACAAACACACACACACACACACACACATACACAGACACGATACAAAGTATTCGGATCTCGTACTAGAACATCGTACAGAGAGGGATTGTTTACTGATACGCAAACGGGACGAGCCCTGTATAAATGGGGCCGAAATTTGAAGTCAGCGGGCCTGATTTATTTCGTTCTAGTACAATACATCCAATCGACGACGTCCCCCTCCTTTCCTCCATTTAATTACAAATGACGCAGGCTAGATAGCCTCATTATTATTATTATTATTATTATTATTATATTATTAATTATTATTATTTTTGATCGCGAGTATCGTATCGTTATTATTGATTATTGACGACAAATCGAAATGATGATGATGATTTAAAAACAAAAAATACAAATTCGATTAACGGCATCATTAACAAAGGCCAGTTTATTATTGTATTGTATAGTTTATATCTTCCCGAATTNTTTTTGATCGCGAGTATCGTATCGTTATTATTGATTATTGACGACAAATCGAAATGATGATGATGATTTAAAAACAAAAAATACAAATTCGATTAACGGCATCAATAACAAAGGCCAGTTTATTATTGTATTGTATAGTTTATATCTTCCCGAATTCCCCCGTAAACCCCCCCTATACCACAATGGTCCTCTTTACTACGGGACATTCCATCGTAATTTTTTTTTTTTTTGGACAATTTCCACACATGCGACGGTGAAACAAAATTTAAGTAAAGATTATATATATATTGAAGAAAAATATAGAGGATATCTTTCGGGATATACATGTGCCAACTACTACTATTACTACTACTATTACTACTACTATACTATATACTATACTATTACACAAAACACACGCAAGTACATACATTTTTACACGTTCTTGACGTATTGGTATCCCTCGGTGCCTTCATTATTTAAAGCAGTATTCAGAGTGGACATATATATATATATATTGCAGCGGGCATTATCGAATTCCCTCCCCCCTCTTTGTTTGTGTTTATTATTATATTTTCCATTGGTGTTAAAAAAAAACTGAACACCATGACGCAGGTCGCATCATCATCACCTAGTCCGCATCTTTTAGAAGGAAGGAAAAAAAAAATCGGGCATTAATAGATATCCAAAGTTCAAGAGACCCCCTCCATCTGACGACGGTTCCAATTGTTTTTTTTTTTTAATTATTATTATTTGGAACCAGAGGTACTAAATGGACGGTAGAAGACGAATAAGAAGAAGAATAAGAAAAACGCTCAAGCCCCCTTTTCGTGACTCCCGGCCCCCCACCCAGACTTGGCACATTCCCACGGATCACTGTTTTTTTTTGTGTGTGACAATTTTTGTATACGTCGCCAATCACTTTTTGGGGGGTTTGGTTGTTAGGTTTGACGTTCTCTCGCTCTCTCTCTCTCTCTCTTTCTCTTTCTCTCTCCCTTTTTTTTTTCTCTGTCTCACACAGGAGAAAATTTGAATGAGGAAAAAAAAAATTAAGTTATACACAACCTAGTATATATATTTTGTACTTCATGTAAAATATAAAGAAAATAAAAAAACACGTGATAAATATAATTTCTGGTATGGCCATTTTCTTCTTGTTTTAAGTCGTTCCAAAGTTTCTGCTGCTGAAGATCCCGGTTCGAATACCGAATACCGATTCGAATACCGAAAAATCGGCAATCCGTAGCGCGTTGAAGAGCTATTTTCTGAGTTTATTATTATTATTATTATTACCGAGAAAAACAAAAGTAACAATATTTAAAAGGTTAAATAAATAAATAAATCGAAAAATTCCTCATTGATTGATTTCAAATGACCCGTTGGTATATCGATCACTTGACTCTTATTGCAATTGTACTGTACTTATCGATTGTATTAGAAACCAGCGAATAACACAAAAAAATTACCACCCATCTGGCTAGGAAATAGGAAAAGTATTGTTAGAATTGATAATTCGGAATTAAAGATTCGGTAGGGTCGTACGGCGGTTCTTACACTTACGCGCAAAGAAACAGAGGAGTCCATTATTGACACATGACCGACGGAAATATCCGACTATTATAGATGAGAAAAAGTGTCTTCTATAGACAATAGACGGTAGGCGAAAGTGTTATGGTTGGTTGAATCACTTGATGTACGTTTAAAACAATGAAAAGTCTATTTAATTGATAGTTTATGATTCAAAATGACTAAGAAAAGAATAGCCGCCTAGTTTCTCAATTTCTGGTAATTCCAAGCATTGTTGGCCGTAGAAATCTGTGAGATAAGTAACGTTAACAATACAATTTATGTTAATTATTTTCAATATATTTTTTTAAGGCTTTCGAAATTCTGTATGGGAAGTAACAATAATATACTCTATTTAGATGGGCGGGATTTGAATTTTGTGGTTGTTTTTGGGCGATTTTTAAATGAACGTCATAAGGAATTTTTCAGCAAAATATCTGTTTTTTTTCGTATATTAATAATATAAATTTAAAATATTTTATAATTATTATGTATTTATGATAAATTTATAATACAAATTTATCTTTTCCTACAATAAATACGTATGTTCAATTGTTTAGTGCTTAGCAGTGCCATCTGTTCACGTTCTTCAAAACTACAAATTAATCGAAAACTCGTGTAAAAATATTAATTTGAAAAATTTCAAAAAAAGGGCTTTAAAAATAGTAAAATTTTTTGAGAAATGTTTTTAAAATAATAATAATAATAACAACATTTACTTAACATTAAAATATAATTATATTTTTTAATGTGGCGCCATCTGCTGTCAATAAAACGAGTGAAATTTTATTACGAATAATTATATTTACGATATTATTATTATTTTTTTCCAATATTATATAAAATTGAATAAATTAAATAATTTGTTTGAGTAAATTAAACTTAAATTCAGAGTTTAAATTTATTATTATTATTCATACTAAAAATTACTGCGTCAGTTCCTCATTAAATTCATAAAACGGAAAAGGATAGGTTACAATTTCCAGAAATGATATAGTGATTGGCAAAGTAAGTTTATCTTATATCAATATTATAGGTAAGATTTACTCCGTAATTCATGATTAAAATTAATCTTAATTTAAAAAAAAATATCTGATTATATTATTATTTTTTTTTAAATTTTAAACGTGTACTTTAAAAAAATTAATTTTTAACGATAGATGGCGACTGTATCTACGTAATTTAAATTTTGAAATATTTATTTATTTATTTATTTATTTTAAAAGAATTATTTTATATACATTTTTAACAATGAAAATTTATATTAAAAAATTTTAGGAAATTTTTTTTAAAAATGGCAACTTTTCAACCCGTTAGCGTTATGGGATTGCACGTTGCTCTAATCGGAACGATCATGTCAGTAGGAACTTTACATGTCCCTCCCGATAACGTTGTCGCCAAATGTCTTTTATCGGCTGGAATTGGTTTATTGATTGTCGGATTTTTAATTTTTATAATAGGATGCATCGCCTGGGCAATCGAAGCCAGTAAAGAATTTAGAAGAAAACGAAACTGTTCAGATGATTAATTATATATCGGTGTATTAATTATATAAAATAAATATTTAATTTGACATTAATTTGTTGTTTTTATTCATTCAAATGGACTAAATGGATTTTCTTAAATAAATAAAATTATAAAATAATATCAAATGACGTTATTATTATTTATTGTTAGATGGCGCTACAAGGAGAAAAGCGCTTACGGCGCCGTCTAGCATCTAGTACAAAGTTGATTGTATTATAAAATTTCGTCTTAAAAATAATAATTATTGATTTCTATTTGTTATAATAATCGAAAACACATTAATTTATTCAAATAATATATTAATTTGTATTGTATTATAGTACTTGCTTGCTAAAGCTGTTACTATTGATTGTTTGTCAAGATGGCCGCCTACCGCTCTGGGGGGACCCGGGATCGAATCCGGACGGGTCGAATAATTCCCAGGAATTTTTCGGGGATATGTCCGTCCAGATGTATTGCATCCCATCCCTTACCACCTGGCCGCCCCATTGTGGACCTGGCTGAAACCATAATGGGCTTGGTCATCTTAGTGCCCACAGGGTGGAAAGAGTTTAAAAAAATAGGGTTCTATAGGGTCCCTATAAAACGGGTTCATATAATACGGATTAGTATATAACGGCGAAAAAAATTGCGATCGTATTCGTATAAACAAGCTAAAAGAAACTCGTATAATACAGTAAACGTTGTCGCCGACTAGTGTCGCGACAGGATTGGTCGAATCTAGACCAATAGCGGATATTGCACAAACCGTTGAGTTTAAACGAGCAGCGGACCTACTAAAAACCATTTATTATTTAACGGCAATAAAAATGATATTTATATTAATGATGTCTCTAAACTTCAGCGAATTTTTTGCAGAAAAATAACTTATCAGGAAACACGCGCCCGCCGTTCGAAGCACCGCTCCACGACGAAAACAAGCTTAAGCAATGGCGTCGTCGAACGGTGCGCACTCGGTAAGTAATCCTACAATTTTTTGTTTATAGCATAGTTTATATGGATTATTCCCAAAAAAATTATACGTGTTTTGGAAATGTTGAGTCAAATTAGTTTAGAATCGATTAATTTTATGGAAGAAAACCTTTCAAACAGCCGTAGTCCATAAACTACATACGTGCCGGGCTGTGATTGGCTCATGTTTTTAAGTGATCGTAAAACACGAATTCATATAAAATTCATATAAAATGTACCGTATTATAGGGGGGTCTACTGTACAACAAAATTTAATTTCCAGGAATGCCGTTATTGTAATTAAATATAATCGAATTTTGTGCAACGTTTATTTGTTTCTTTACTTTTGTTATGCTACAGTACGTACACATACTGCTACAATTTATTTTTATCTGATAATTGCACAACTTATGAATAAGAGTTTAATTAATATTTCATCGATGCAACCTAAATCCGAATCATAAGCTAAATAATTATCGTTCTAAAATTATCATTGCTTAAAATTGATGATAATTTGTAAATTTGGCTTCAGAAAAGGTAACTTTAGTTCTAGAGAAGGTAGTTTTGACTTCAAATAAAATTATTCTCTGAAGTCAAAATTACGTTCTCTAATCAGTGTTTAGTGGTTATCCACACGGCCATTGGTGTGCTCCTGTTCAGACAATAATCTTTAAATATTCCCACAAATAAAAGTCCGACGGACCATGTTATTGCTCAATCCACCTTCCATTAAAGTGTCAGTTTACATAATATACTACAATTCGTGTATAATGAGCCCCGACACGTTTGATCTAACGTTGTGCTAGACGATTGAGGAAAGAAAATGACTTCGAGTTAACCAGGTTCCGCTGTTTATCGATACTACATGCTGATATCACTTGAATTGCGCCATCTAGAGAAATACATGTAGTATTTGCTGCTATTTGCAAATCACAAATATGGTCAGACAGCATTTTCTTAGAATACCTCCAGTGAGAAATTTTTGCAATTTAACTAAAAAATTAAATACTATATAAAACACATGCCGTGTCTAAAAGTGCGGTGAATGTTAGGAAATCTTGATTGAAACGCATGACATAAGGTCAGGCATGTGCTCACACATCCAGGAACACGTCTAGAAGCACCTTATAGCGTGGAATACGAGTGGCTGCAAGTGGGCTTCTGCAGCAGTTGTTCGAGCACAGTCTGTGTGGGAAGAAAGAAGCAATGAAACAACGTCACATGAAGTTCTGCATCAAATTGGGGAAAATGGCGACGGGAAACGCATAAAATCTTGTTCAAAGCAATCTTGCGCCTGGGGACTTGTTGTTGTTTCTTCGCATCAAAAAGTTCATTATGAGATCGCGGTTTGTCTCTGCGATTCAGGCTCGTGTGACAGCAGTTCTTAATTCTTTCCCATTGTGGGCACTAAGAGGGCCTCTTATAGCAAACCCATTATGGGTTGGATCATGCCCACAATGGAACGCGCCCCTTTGTGGGCATGGCTGAATCCATATTGTTCCTCACCAACAGGCCGCCCAGGCGGCCTGTTAATGAGGAACAATATGGATTCAGCAAGGAACCACATCCGTGGTCCAACATTTCCGAAGAATCGCAGCCCTAAAAATTCTTGATGAACTCGATTCTGGTCCCCCGGAGTGGTAGGCTGTCACCTTAATCGCTCGGCTATCCAGCCACCGGTTCAAAGTGTATCGGTATTTTCGCTGATGTGGTGGTGTGGCGGCTCGTAAAAGTTTAAACGCTCATAATATTGAGACACGAACGAGCGGGCCTGTTTTATGAGTGAGGGATGGAATTGTTCTGTTTAACAGTTTTGTCGCAAGATGGCGCGCGGAAAGCAACCGCCCTAATAAAATCACTTTTATTTCGTATACTGTTTTGGTCGGCGCCAGTTTTCATTTTTAAAAGTTATTATATTTCGTATAGAATCTCTCTGTCCTAGCGTTAGTACCGCTGTGGTGCAAGGTCCACTTTTTGGCATGCCAATCTCCACTTCTTTCGATCCAAGGCGTCCCCCTGGATGGACGAGATAAAGGAAGATATGCGGCTAGTGGGGTGACACCCACCAGCCGCATATCTTCCCTTATCCCGTCCATCCAGTGTGTCTTGGACCTCCCGCGGGGGCGCTGTCCAGCTGGGTTGAGATGGTGGCCATTTTTGCAACAGATTGTTCACTGCTTCTAACAACATGGCCATACCAGCATAGGCGGTTCTCACGCATTTTCTCGATAATTGGCGCCACTTCCATGATTTTGCGAATATCTGTATTCGCAAAATGGTCAAGTCGAGTGAGTCTTAATGACCAGCGAAGCATTTTCACTTCCATTCCATGAAGAGCTTGCTCATGCCTTGCAGTCGCCGACCTGCAGTCTGTCCCATACGACCATTGGTCGGACGATAGTCTTATAGATCTTCGATTTGAGTCGAATGGGCATTTTCCTGTCACAGAGGATTCCAGTGACCTGTCGCCATTTCAACCATGCCGCGTTGACTCGTGCTCGTGCATCAGGGAGAGTGTCTACATCAGACGTAAGCAAGGAGCCCAGGTATTTAATATGGGTGGTTTTTGGGAGTCTTTGCTACTGACATACGATTCTATATTTCGTATAGAATAATTTATATAATTGCAATATAATAAAAATCCTGAGATTGTTTTGTGATTTTATTTTTCTTTAGCGATATTGCATTTCTTCAATATCAGGTTGCCATACCTACAGTAATCGGCGTACAGAAAGTGAATCACGAGAAAGTGAATCCTGCTTTATCCAGGAGGGTCCGGGTTCGAGACACCCCGGATCCCAATTGATGGTGGTTAACTTCTAAATTCTCGGTTATAAATAAGACGGCTCCTTTTTAAAAGTATATCCTTCATGTTTATGGGTTTGGCAGGAACACAATTACGCTGGCGAACGACAATTCTTTTTTTTTTTTGTACCCTAAATATCGTATATTTTATTTTCATTCAACAGCAAAATACTTGTATTTTTAATTAATTAATATATAATTTCCGAGATGTGTCATTAAAACTGTAATCCTCAATGAAAACTTAATCATACATACAACTCTCCCTTTTAATAACTTCCTTGTAAGGATTTCTTCCATAGATGGACGCTCTAGAAGACTTTCAACGCCTGTTTCTAAACGTTCAAAACACCTCGAATAAAAGTTTTTATTTTAAAATTAATCTGTTTAGATTACAGAAAGTGAACATCAGAATGAATAATGGCTTCTATTCTTTAATAGTGCCACGCCTAAATCTAGCATGGAAACACGCTCTATCCTATCGGCATTCGGAACAATTTCTCATAATCCTATAAAAACAAAAAAAAAACCCTACAATTTATTGTTATTACGTTATTGGAATATACTTAAGGGTTCGATAACGTTTATTTTGATAGTGTCAACGACTCTAACAGGAAAGCTGATTCGTTACGCTTACGCGCGTTCCGTTTTGTATCATCACAGATGGCAATCTCGAGCGTGCATCGATATCATTAAAAACGTAAAATCTTAATTCAATAACAACTTAATTACTTAATTATTATTCTAATCGTCGACATTACACGAATAATTAATGAAGATCGAGCTCATAACAATCCAAAAAAAAAAAAAAAAGAAAAAATTCCTCAGCCGAAACGACATTAATTATCAAACTTGAAACAAATCAGAGCGCAAATGTGGACTTTCCGCGTCACTAAATAGAGATATTTTTATTTTTATTTAAGTAATAAATAAATATAGTAGTTAATACGCGCTTCTACGTATATAAATGCATTTTGTATTTTTTTTTTTTTTTTAAGCCTACGAAATTCATTATTGGCGTGACGTCACGACGATATCTATGACTCGAGCTAGGACTCGCCGATGTGTACCACGTGTTGCAGCACATCCTGCGAGTTGTCCTTTGTTACAGGATATCTACACCCCTTCGTACGAGTGGGTGGAATTAGTCGGCTATAAATCATCGTAAAGGATCTTAGAGGAAGCATTCCGGTTGCATTTCTATCGAAACGCAAGTCAAACGTTGGGTGAGTTTGCATCTTGTCACCTCTACCGTACACTTTAAACAGAAATGTCAGCTGTCAATACTTGTCTACCGTAATTAATTTCCCCAACGTAATAAATGTATCTTTTAGCTTTTAATATTCATCTAAGAGTATTATCCTTTTTTAATTCTTACCTTTTGTGTTTATTTAAGCATTCGCCGAAGTAAATCTCCATAAATACGTGTACCGTGTCTCTGGTTTTATTCCCACATCTAAGGATTAATCCCTACAAACCTCGAATTTAAAATGCCATCTAGGGATTTTTCCCCGCAAGACTAGAAATGAAATCCTTGCATTGTTTACAGCTATTATAATAGCGATATAATTTATATATATTATACATACATACAGACAGATCGATCTGTAAAGTATGATCATATTGATTCGAAAATTGCATGTGATGCATGACTCGTTCGATACGGGGAAAAAACACTAACGATCGTATAAACAATCGGTAAAAAGTTCCGTAAGTAACGAATCGCCTTTTGAATATAAAATCGCGACGCGTCGCTGCGGCGCGATCATGACGGTTGAAAAGACGGTTCGTCCCTATTACTTTTTATTGTAAAAAAATTGAAAATTGAATTTTTTTTTTATAAATGATGTGTAGTATTTTGTATTCAATTAATCACTTGACTCTTCGATTACAATTTGCATCTTTTAAATCATTTTAATTCCGAAAAGTGCATACGAATAGAATTTCCCTCAACTCTACTACACATAGGAAAATAATTACAGTTCCAAATTATTCAGATAAAAATGTTTAAAAAAAAAAATTAAATAATTATCCAGTAAACGTCATTTTTCTCAATGTCCAGGTCTTAGATAAACATCAGTCTTCAGGGACACTGAAGAAGATAAGAGCTTTTTTAAAAGATGAATAATTCAATCAACGTTGGTTTTTAATAAGTTTTATGTTACTCTAATGTCATTTTTAGAATTTAGAAGATTGAAAATCTTGCTTCCAACAGATTTAACAAAAGATAAAATACCTTAAAGGTTATTCACATACCTTAAAATATACCTTTTTAACATTTGATTTGTATTCTTGTAAATGTTCATTATTTTTCAAAGACTGGAAAATTTTAAAGTATTTCTAGAAATTTCAATGCAAATTTAAAAAAAAATAATAATAATTTATGTTTTCAATTTATTTTTAAGCGTGTCAGCTTGCCCAAGATAATATGGGCAGAGTACAGTACAGTACATTCATGAGGAATCATGGCGAATTCCACATTGAAGGCCATCGATATTTGTCCGTTTGCATCATTGTAAATGCATGAAAATGATGCCAATTCGCAGAAAAATACATTTAATTATCTAAATTACTGTTTAAACGAAATGTTTCTAGTTAAAAATTAAGTATTTAACATAAATTAATGTTAATTATAGTAATACCAGTGCCGGTACTGAAAGAGTAAACTGTAGTTTTGGTGAGGAAAGAAATAATGAATTCTCGTTTAACAATCAAGAAATATTCTTTTGATGAATGTCTTTGGTGATATGGGAGCTTAATGATGCGTGTCTAGCGCGTGTCTATACGCTATTTGCATGCTTGCACCGTTCGCAAATGCTGTCACGCATTAAAGGGGTGGAGATGAGATAATTTGTGATGCTGGTAGAGAGTTACGCGTGCAGAGAATGGCTTATAATAAGAATGCAACCGTGAATATCTTAGAAAATTAAATGTATCTTTTCGGTTATATTTGGTTTCGTGTTTTTAATGTATTAAAAATCTTGCGAAACTGGTTTTATAAATGAATCGTTATAAAAGAATGCTGCAGCGATTTTTTATTTTTATTGTGGTTTTTTTTTCATTTAGAAAGCGAATTTGAAAAATGTCCTGCAAAATGTGGATTTTGATATTTTATAAAATTGTAAAAATCCTTTTTTTTTTCCTTTCTGTATTTTTTCTTTGGTAGCATGTTTCTTCGTCGCTCGAAGCTTCGAGGCATTCTTTTTAATGTATTTATTATTATTTCGAGTGTATCTTGTAAATTATTTTTTCTTTATTTTTGTTGTTTTTCTATAAAAACGCATCATTTTTTTTTTTTAATTTTTCTTGCAGCCTCTTTGAAGTGTTCATTCCCAGTCTGACAAAATTAAAGTACTTTTTAGTAATCCATTTGAGTTCTTAGAAATTTTTAATAACTATTTTCTGCTAGCAAAAATTACACTTAAGCTCATTGAATTGATACGGATTATTGCATATTTTAAATTGAAATAGCTTAAACTATGGGCAGAGGGGGCAAAAGTGCACTTGTCCACTAGGATCGAGTAAAAAAAAAAATCCATAAAAGTGAGATATGTAATCTCACACCTGATGTAATACCAAATTAAATAATTAAATAAAAATTTATTGATGCAATCATTTGTCTCCAAGCTTTGCCTACTGGAAAATTTCCTATAGATAGTAAAAGTACATTGTTTAGGGCATGAGTGTTTTTAAATTCTTAAATAATTTAAGCATTGTTCTTCCTCGTATCTATTATAAATATTTGAAAAAATGAAAGAAAATTTGCACCGAATTCCCCCCGCTTTACGACCGATCAATTTACAATCCTTTATTTATTATTTTTGTTAGATGAAATTCCGTATTTAAACGGTATATTTTCCGTCCTATCTCTTTATGGTATTATACAGTACTGTACATATATAATTTAAAATTTCAAGAACGTAATCCCAATTTGTTACACAACTTATGAGGAATGTGATTTACTTTACGACTTCCGCAGGAATAGTTAATTCGTAAGAGTGGAGTGGGCTGTACTTTACTGATCTCGCCATTATATAGAATATAACACTGGGAAGTATGATGATCGGTCAAATTTTGCCCCCCCCCCAGTTGCATTTCTCTACGGTTTGACACCCCGGGAGTCCAAAAAATGTAAAAGAAACCCTTCAAAATTCTGTGTTTAGACGTGCATTTTGCATTATATCTCAGGACTGGGTGAACCAAAATCTTTGAATTTTGGCAGGGTTATTTCTATATATGTGACATTGATGCTATTAAATTTTGGTAGTTAAAGGTCAAGGGGGTGGGGAGATAGAGGGACAAATCCCTCGTAATAGCATCGCAAACTTCTCCGTGCCGAACGATAAACCGCAAGTAATTGGTTGGCACCCGACTGTCGACTGCCTGTTGACCATTCAGTGGGCTACACATATTTTAGGTATGACGTCAGAAAGGTTCGAGCACGTGCTTTGAAATCTTGTTCCCCTTTCGAGTTTATCTTGTTTACACTTTCTAAAATTGAATTCATTTTCTGAAATTCCCGAGAATAAATTAAATGCCGATAAATTGTGAGATTACGAAGCAGTTACCTGGCAATCTGGTTAGAAGCTGGAAAGGCTTTTAGATCGATATAATGTATAGAGAGATTCGTCATGCCGGCGAGAATTTCGCTAAATTTTCGAGATAAAGGAAAGTGGAAGTTATTAAATAAACTAGAAAAAATTCGTACGGGAAGAGCTAATTGATAGTGGAAGTTTTGGATATATTTTATTCTCGTAGTTTATGGATTATTCGCCTCTAGTTTTAACGTGTTCTTCGTAAATACGGGAAAATTTCGATGGTGGAGATGCTTTAAAACACTTCAGACTCGTAAATTAATCAAACTGTAAACGAAAACTGCAAGAAAAATCAAAGGAGAAGAAAAAAATAAAGCTTTCAGGTTGTAATTTGTCTGGTCGATGCGATGCGCCGCGGCGACGCGACGCGACGCCTGCGAAACCGGTTGTACACTCAAATGGCGATACGGATTACGGAAAATATTTCCCCCCTCCTTTTTTCACTTAAATGAATTATGGATTCGTATTTCGAATCGAATAATCGCACTTATTAAATTTTCTATCCTTAGAATGAAATGAAAATTTTAATAAAATTTGAATATGATAATCATCTAGAATCAATGGATATTTAAATTATAAATCATCATGAATAGTTAAAAATAAATTTTCAGATTAAACGGAAATTATTCAGTGGTTTGATTAATTAGATGTATTTGCAGATGTTAGATGTGTATTGGTATAGTACAGTTTGTTCTCAATCAGTTCTGCAGCCAGGAATAAATCATATAGGAGCAATTGCTCCTATATGATTTATTATGATTAATATTTAGCCCTTTTCCAGACAGTCTTAGGTCTGTTAGCTATAGTTCAAGTGTAAAAAGAAGTAACAGTAGCCTAAGTTTACATGATGAAAGCAAAACCATGTATTATATGTACTGCATATGTGCACTACAGACTAAGCCAAGGGAGCTTAGCAACCTTGTAACTCCCCCCCCCGTAGCTAGGGATCTGTTTTCAATGGGATGCCGCGGCACGCTAGTAGGGTACCGCAACGACGCTTCGGCGGCATTCCAAGATGTGGCCGAGTGGCGTCGTAACACTTCTAAGGAGTCATCCATAAATGACATCCACGATGGAAAGAGGAGAGAGGGTTACGAGAAGTTGGACAAAGGGGGTTGAACTTCAATGGATGTCCATTTTATTTCATTAAATGTGGTTTATCACTTTACGAATAATAAAATAAGGGGGTTGAGTTTTGTCAGATGTCCGAAGAGGAGAGAGGTTATGGAAACTTGGACAATCTAGGACAATGGGAGGACGAGGAGTGACATTTTCAAGGAAAATGCAGATGTAATTTATAATTAATTGGCTTTTAATGTCTATTACAAAAAGTACAATAACTCTACATATGATAAACCAGGGGTGCTACAAGTAAAAAATTTACAAAGATGGGGGTGCAACTATCAGAAAAAGGTTGAAAAACACTGGTATAGTAGATAAAATTACCCAATAGCTGCTTATAGGTTTTATATTCATTCATTCCCACTTTGTCTACAAACCTCGAAACTGTATCACAGTTTCGAGGTTTGTAGACAAAGTGGGTGGAACTGGGTGGAATTTTAGTATTATTCTATTATCTAATCAGATTAAAGGTTGAAAATAAGATAAAGTTGTTCATTGTCTTGATAATTATCGTAAAATTATCTTGCTAAAGAAACGTTTGCTACTTCGTACAAGTCTCTCGCCAAATTAAAACCTTCGGCAAAATCGCGTTTTTGAATCTAGATTTCAAGATACGAATCTAACGAGAAACGCTTAAACCTTTTCTTTATTTTTATTGGTTTAGGAGTGAATTATGTGGAGGTTTAAGCCATCTAAATACAAGAATGCAGCTCCTAAAGTTCCAAAAAAAGGAGAGGTAAAATTATTGTATAAGATATTTTTAAGTGTTTTTTATTGTATTTTGTTTAATTTGGATTGACATTTAAGGGATGGATACTCGACTTACCTGTCGGAGACCCCCGATCGTTTGGAAATCACATCAAAGCCAGTGCGGGATTTATGGTATTCAATGTGGAATTAGGTAAAAAATGTTTGTTACCTTGATAAAAAAGGGATAATTTCTTACTAAAAACATTATATTTTTATTTGTTTTGGTGTTTTGATTATTTTCAGGTGAAGGCAATTTAGGAATTTTATCAATTAATGAAACTGGAAAGAAAAATAAACCACCTCTGCTCCATGCACATTCGGGTGAGGAAAAATGTTTTTTGGCAATGTTTCTTTTATAATTGACACCTGCAGATCCAAACTGCGGTTCCAGCAGTATGTAATTTGTAGGGGATTGGGATCTGTTTTATTTAATTCTGAACAAAATCTTAATTTTAATTATATATATAGAACTGTTTTGGTAAATTATTATTGTTCTTATTAGTTTTTAAAACAATTAAGAAAACATTAACTCTTTTGGAACTTTTAAAATCAAATTCAAAACTAAATTCTAATTATTAATCTTTATAACCAATTTGACATTTTGTTAAGTTAATACACAATGCAACATTTTGAACAATGAACCCCATTTAATTATTCTTTCAGGACCAGTAACAGATTTCGATTTCTCTCCTTTTGATGATGGTTTATTAGCGACTTGTTCGGAAGACTCAAATGTACGTTTTAATTCTGTTTGCATTGATGCTTTACCAAATGTAAATTCAACTTATAAACTCCTCTTCAGGTAAAAGTGTGGCAGATTCCCGAAAGTGGCCAAATCCCTCGTAATAGCATCGCAAACTTCTCCGTGCCGAACGATAAACCGCAAGTAATCGGTTGGCACCCGACTGTCGACTGCCTGTTGACCACGTCGGCCGATAAATCTCTCAAAATTTGGGACGTAACTAAGCAAGAACAGTTATATAGTGAGTTATCCACGAGAGAATAATTAAATTAAGATAACTTTAGCTAAATTTACATAACTCTTTACAGGTAACTGTAGCCACAAAGATTTAATTCACTCGTTTACTTGGAAAAGTGACGGAAGTTCCATTATCAGTTCTGGAAAGGATTGCCTGCTTCAGATATGGGATCCGAGATGCTCCGAATCAGTTTCGGTTAGTTCGTTACCAATCGATTTTAATGTTTAATCAAAATAATAATTAATATGTTAGATTTTGTCTTCAGGAAACAAAAGGACACTTGAATAATCGCGATTCTAGAGTCATCTGGCTCGGAGATACCGAGTATGTTCTGTCGACGGGATTTGGAAGTGTAAGTAAGTGTAAAGAAACACCGCAATATAATTTTTTCGAACTTTTAATATAAGACAAATGATGTTCATCGTAAATTATTAGGCAAAAAATGTAGAAGTAGTCATAAGAGACGTCAGAAACTTTGACAAGATTTTGGCTAAATCTGGATTCGATCTATCCTTGAAGTACGTATGCTCGTTATAAAATTATTTATTCAGATTTTAGAAATGAATTATAAAATTTTGTCTTTAATACAGCATTTTTGTTCCACTTTTTGATCCCGATACAAATATGTTATTCTTGGCAGCAAAGGTAAGTTAAACTTTTGTCACGGTATTAATATTTCAAGATTGTAAAGTATAATTAATTTATGTATTCAGGCAGAAACAGTAGTTCATTATTGGGAAGTTGTGTACAGAGAACCGTATTTTGTCGAAGGTAAATTGATTTTATTGAATGTTTGAATTTTATTGTAAATTCTTAAAATTGTTAAAATTTTATTTTAAAAATAACGTATGCAAAGCCATATATAAAGTTTATTCAGCACTTAACACACCGAAGATGAGGTACATACGTGTCCATGCAATTAAAATCGTAAACTCTTGCTTCGGTTCTTTAAAGAACACTTTAACTGATGGAAGAGTGCAGGATAGGTCTTGCCAACAAAAAAAGAGAGACTATGCCTCATCTTCTATGTATTTGGGATTAGAAATCAAATTAATAACTAATTTCAAAATCGTGTTCTACATCTAGAACTTTACTCTTCAAGCTAAAGGAATTCGTTTAATCAATTGCATCTCCATTTGAATAATGTTCCCAAAATATTCTGAAAGTGCATCTTTGAAACAGACTTTGGAGAACAGAAGACATTTCAATTTGAATTGAAATGTCTTCTGTTCTCCATTCAAAGTCTGTTTTAAACTCATTATGACTTATAAATTTTCCTCTCTTTACATCGGATCACATTGCCCAGATGTCCCCATTGTGGACCAGGTAATGTGGGATAGGCATTAAGATTTCTTCTGGTGTTACTCGCACAGATTAGATCCCAATTCTCCAGAGCAGTAGGCTCATACTTTAAGCAATTATACACAAATTTATAGTTAGTATACAACCTTTTTTTTCTCTTTACAAGAGTGGAGTGAAGAAAATTATGCAACATTTTATTTATAGAATATAAATTTAAGCTTGCAGCAAAATTTAATTGTGATATTCCATATTTATCTTGGTTTTTTTTTTCTTTCTTTCTTTTCAAATATTGAAAATGGCCCATCGTCCATGCCAGCTTGACCCATTGCAGTCAAGCCCACCCGAGCATAACTGTGACGGGCCACGTAACCTTAATACATTAGAGCATTGCATTAACTAATCAATCACTCGCAACAACTTTGAAATTTGGGTCAGTCAAAAGATGCGATTCGTTTTGTAGGTTAGGCACGATGGTGTTATGTTTAATTGTCGAGCCAGTTTTTGAACTCTGTGGAAAACATTCGCAAACTGCCACTGGAGTATGGGTCAAGTTTAGATTGGTTCAAATTTTCCTGGGCGGATTGATCCCCAATATGTTTGGTCCCATCCCTCGCCATTCAAATGCTCCCATTGCCAGCTTAGCCAAAACCACAATGGCACACAAAAAGGTATTCTTAATGCCCCCAAAGGGTAGAGTTTAAAAACAAAAAATTTTGAAGATGGCAGCTACATTTGTCATCATTCTTTGTTGTACTAGAATTAAAAATAAGTTCTTATTTGACGTAAAGCTTATATAATGCTAGGATTACCATAATAGTTGATGGGAAAATACAGACAGATTAGCATTAAAGTACTTGGACAGTAAGGCAAAATAAAGGAAATTTATTCATAATTTTCAATCTAATAAATGTAGGCACATATATAAAGTTTCAATTTAATTTCCTTTGGGGCACAGAATGCAATTTTAAATATAAAAAAGCTATTTTACCACTTAGACAACAAGTACGGTCGAATTAAAAGAAACTGTTATAATGAATGTGTGCACGTTCTCTAAGCAATAGAGATGTTACATTTGCTTATACAGCGTTGCCACCTAGCCAACAAATACAATATCATCAAAAATTTAGCACCTTTTGACAGATTTAAATCTAAGTGGTTACAATTTAACTATTAACTTTGCGATCAGTTGAAAAGTGTGGACATTTTGTCTATTTTTTCTAAGTTATGGTCTTTAAAGTATGGACTGCCCATACTAAATACAAACGTATGGCAACCCTAACAATGCAATATAAATGTGTGGGAACCTTTTTGACATTTGACCTTAAAGATAATTGCATTTTTTTTTTAATTTAAATATTTGATCTAGTCTATTTTATAATTATACCAGCTGTGTGTACCTGGCATTGCTCTGGATTTTGAGGGGGTGAGGGAGGGATTGGTGAGGTCAAGTTGGGAAAGGGTGATTTAAAAACAATGACCTTAGTAACTAAAATGTACATTTATTGACCCGAATATTTACAATAATGAAACTGCTCGGGTTAAAGTTAAGAGGGAGTGGTCGGAAGTGGGGACTCCACATGCTAAGGTGTTCTAGGATTTCAAAGAATATTTGTGCCAAATTTGGTGAGGATATGTTGAACAGTATACAACCCTTTTCATATATGTGCATGTCAATGTCAAAATATGTAAGTTTTTTATGAAGTTATAAGAAAATTATAATTGCTGAAGTTAGAATTTAGTCGATAGGCAGTCAGTGGTGAAGGCATCAGCCTCCACTCCTGCTCAGATTCAGTTCTAGGTTGGAATCTTTAATTGTTACAGTTGGTTTAACTGGCTATGTCAGATCCAATCTCTTACTACTTAGCCATCCCCATTGTGAGCCTGACCAAACTACAGCAGAGATAAAGATTCCCTTAATGGCTACATGATATAGTTAAAAAACTTGCCGGTGTTCTTTTTATGGTATATTTTACACACATTTCTTTCCATGTCATAACTAATAAAAGCAATGAAAGTAATATCCCATTGATGAAAGGTTTAATCTCGCATACTTGGGTATTTTATTACGATTTTATAAAGGAATACTTTCCACTTTATCTTGTATTTTGATTTGTGGAATATACTTGCTATTGAATGTGGTATCAAATACATGGGTGA
The DNA here is from genome assembly GCF_000671375.1 of Centruroides sculpturatus. NCBI lineage: Eukaryota > Metazoa > Arthropoda > Arachnida > Scorpiones > Buthidae > Centruroides > Centruroides sculpturatus. The sequence goes on from NW_019385212.1 coordinate 158,025, forward strand.
TTAAAAAAAGAAGAGCGTTTACAAGGTCAATAATTCAGAAAATACTTTTATTGTGGAAATGAAAACGTATCAGATGTATTTGCAAGCAATATGCTATTTCTTGATAAAACTTCCCGTCCTTTTCAGGCATTTATTGCAACATTTAAAAAGCTTGTTTATTCTGTCTGCAAAAATTTCTCTGTTGCTACAGCTATCCACAAGCAATGTAATGAATGTATAGTTCCATATTGTGGCAGAGTTGAAAGGCATAGCAATGTGTCTGTTGTGTATTGCTGCTTTGTGTCTTCTCAAGGCCTTGCGCTGGCTTCATTAGTTTGTCGATTATTGTGGCATTGACTTTCGTCATCAAGCAGCTTGAATGCCACCATAGCTTTTGTCACTGGCAGACTGGCATTTTTCTTGTCCTCCTTTTGAACCTCTGACATTATTCTGTGACACTGACAGAACAACATTGTCCCCATATGCCTCAACAAGCTGATCCACCAAAACGTTTTTGCTCTCAAAAATCAAATAACTTGGTCTTTGAGACTGGTTTTCTAATCTTGTAGCATCTTCAGAAGTTGTCGCAATTGTCCCACACTCATACATTGTTCAGAGTTGTTAATCTGAGTTGTTACTACCTACCTGCATTGGAGTTACATTCAACGGTATTTTTTTTTTTTCCACTTACAGCTGGCCTTGTAAAGTTACTTTTCGATCATTCTGTGTATCTTAGTTTTCATTAAATTTGATATCTGTCCAATCCATTTCTTGTATATAATTTCGATCAATGAATTTTAACATTTCAGCTACAAAGCACATTGGTGACATCCAAACCAAAGGAATAGCTTTGGTACCGAAGAGAGCATTGAATGTCATGCAAGCGGAGGTAAATCGCATTATGTTGTTGGGACAGGATTGCATTGTTCCGATCTCTTATCAAGTCCCACGCAAAGTAAGTTTCCTTTCGTAATTACTGTACTAATTCTGTAATGTGTAAAACTTGCAATTAGATTTATTACACAACTTTTAGTCTTATAGAGAATATCACTCTGATCTGTATCCTGATACGAAAGGCACAGAACCGGCATTGCACGTTGACGACTGGTCTAAAGGAGATACAAAGAAGGTTTGTAGTGATCAATGCTAGCTCACATCACTTTTGATAATTCTGTAAACTAAAATAATTAAGTTTTTGTAACCTTTAACTATGCCTTTTCGCTTGTTTGTTGCCATATATATATATATATATACATACATACACACACATGCATTCGTCACATTTTTAGGTCGGTACAGTCAGCTTAAATCCACAAAAGTCTCTTGGCCGCAAGTTATTAAAGTTCGGCCATAAATTTCAAACTTGTGAAGAGAAATCTGAGAGAAAAAACAGCATAGAGTCTGCTCCGTTTAAACCTCCATCCGACGAAACCATAGAAACAAAAATCTCCGAAAAGTGCGATTTCACTTCCAGTTTCAACGTCTTTAAAAAAATAGAAAGCGAAGAAATTCCATATAATAGTTTGATGGAAAAATCGTCCTCAAACGTTGCAAAAGTTAGTTATCTACAAATATTACATCCTATTGCTTTTTTTTAAAGATATATAAAATTAAAGAATTGTCAAAAGTTAAATACAAACAATTATTTTTAGCCAACCGTTCCACCCAAACCGCCGAGGCACAGCAAAACGTCCGTAGAATCGCAAGTCAGAGACTTTGAATACCAGAATAAAGTAAAAAACGTTCAGGTAGTAATTGAAGAGAAACCTCGCGATTCCGGAAGTGCAAATATAATATTGGAAGACATTATAGAAAAGATGAACAACTTAGAAATGCAGCAAAAGAAAACAAATAGTCAACTGGTGGCTTCTCCCACGCCACAGAGGAATACGCGCACGTTTGGAGGTAATTTTCCTAGTTCGATTGGCATTGATTTATTCGCATTACCGAACTTTTAATATATTTTTAGTGAGGACTACAAAATTCCGTCATCTCAATGGTACGATTCTTCATAAAAACACACACATCACAAACATTACTAACTACAACAAGAATTTGTCTGGAGAGTGCGACGTCTTTCATGCTAATCCAAGTAGAGTTGCGCTTCCTTTGAATATCGCAGGTGGTCATATTGCCATATTGGAGGTAAGTTTTCTCGTTCAATGGATTTAAAAATACCGAAAGCCATTTCTTGATGTATTTCTTTACAGCTTAGCAAACCGGGACGTCTGTCTACGGGCAAACTACCGAGCATCGTGTGTGGCAGTAACATTGCGGATTTCGCTTGGGATCCATTCAACGATTGTAGGCTCGTTATTGGTGAGTATATAAATATGCAAATAAAGTTTTTTTTTTTTTTAATTTTTGGATAACGTAAGTTGGGTCATTTTAATTTAAATAGCTTCGGATAGTGGAAAAATTTTCGTGTGCCTCATTCCCGAAGAAGGTCTCGAAGGCGAAACGTCCCCGGACGAGGAATTCATTGCAGGCAATGATAAAATTTCAATAGTAAAATTCCACCCCGTTGCCAGAGACGTCATAATAACGGCATCCTACGATTTTAGCATTAAAGTATGGGATCTTATCACTAAAAACGTTTATATAACTTTGCAAGGACACACAGATCAGGTATTGACAAAACAATTTGTTTTCCGGTTTTGTCAAATTTAATTATAAGTAATTTTTACACGTTCAATTTTTAAGGTGTTTACTTTGGCGTGGAGTCAAGATGGCCAATATTTGGCAACAGTTTGCAAAGATCAAAAATTAAGAATATATAATCCGAGAAAGTCTTGTACGCCGATTAAGGAAGGCCCGGGACCCAGCGGAAAAAGAGGCGCAAGGGTAACATGGGTGCTAGGAGGGTCTCATCTAGTAGTATGTGGTTTCAGCAAGTAAGTCTGTCTTTTGTGAGAATTACAACAAAAAATCTAATGTTAAATATATATTAAAACTGACTAAATTTGTTTACAGAGTTTCGGAAAGACAGATCATGTTGTATAGTAAAGACGATCTTTCGGAACCACTAGCAACCGAAGGTATCAATGTAAATCCTTCCATCCTCGTTCCGTTTTATGACGAAAGTAGTTCCACGTTATTCTTAACTGGAAAGGTAATCGCTACTTGGCTTATAAAATTGTAAATTAGTGTAGATACTAATAAGACACTAACTTTAATTAGGGAGAATCTGTTATATTTGCTTACGAAGTCTCAACGGAGGGATCGCATTTCTATCCGCTGTCTCACTACAAATGTAGTGGACCGCATCAGGCTGTATCTTTCTTACCAAAATATGTTTGCAATGTAGCAGAAGTAGAATTTGCAAGAGCTGTCAGACTGACTAACACTACAATAGAACCCTTATCTTTTACTGTTCCTCGGCTCAGAGTAAGTTCTGCATACTCCATCGTCACGCAAAGGACAAAAAATTAATACATGATGATCGGTTTATTTGGTACAAAAATGATATATTTTCAGACAGAATATTTCCAAGACGATCTGTTTCCAGACGTACAGGTCACGTGGGAAGCCGCAATGTCCAGTCAGGATTGGTTTTCAGGTGCAAACATTAAACCTAAATTCATTAGTTTGAAACCAGAAGGGATGCTGCCTTGTAAGTAAATTACTAAATCAGTGTTTTTTTTTTTTTTCTTCTCTTGTTTTCAAAGATGCTCATTAGTTAATATCGTATGCAGTATCCGAAGCCACCCAGAAACCTACAGTTTCGCCCGTTTCTGCCCCTCAAGAAGAAATAATCCAGTTCGAAGGACATGCGGTATTAGAGAGTTCTTTGGCATTCTTAACAGGAAATAAAGAAAAGGAAGAACAAGTAAGAGCACACTAATAAAATTTTATCTTCTACAATGTATTTTTCTTCAAGTTATCATAACATTACATGTTCTACAAGTCAGCTGTTTTCTATTCTTTTCAAGTTCATTTGCATACTAGTGATAAATGTTAAAATTTAAAGCTAAGTAATTTTGCTATATTGGTCTCGGTTGTACTTAATGATGTACAAAAATTTCTTTGTATACAAAGCAATATTTTGATAAATTTTAGCAGTATTACTCTTTATCAGTGTGTCACCAATGATGCTGATTTTTGAACAGTTCTGAGAAATTACATCACTACTTAAAGAATCAATGCTTAATTTGGAATACCCAATGATGGACCAGATGGCAGAGGTAATTAAGATGTCGGCTTTCTGCTTTGAAAACCTGCAATCAAATGAGGGCGAGCAGTACCGGAATTTTTCGGACGGTGGTCCGTCCTGGATATGTCGGGTCCGTCTTTTGCTATCTGACCCAGAGAAAAGGCTCTCTCAATGCCCACGGGACAGAAAGAGCTGAAAAGAATAAGTCCAATAATGGAAAGGCGATTTCCCCCTACAAAAAATTTGGGAAATTATAGATATGAACACTGGTAGTCAGTTGCAGGTTTGCATCCGACCGATGGGCTGGCCTCAGGAAGCTTTCCGCGTGACTAATACCTAAATAGGGACTATTTTTCCATAGAAAATTCCATTTTCACAAATTTGACAAATCCATCAGCTTTGGCCTTGTACATCATTGCAGTTTCGTGTTGGTGACAATATGTATATAATATTAACTTTTTGGAAAGAATTTTACTGTCTTGCTAAATGACCTTTTTCTCTTTAGATAATAAGTTCAATGAAAGATAAAATGAATTATCAAGATGAGAAATTACCCCAAGATTCGTTCGAGGGCGTCGATCCCGACGAATGGGTAAGTAATTATTCGAAGACGTTTCAAAGATGATCGAATTAATGATTATCGTTTCCTACTTTTTCTTCAAGGATGAAGATAATTAGACGTTCGAGTAAAATAATGATAAAACCATTGTACATATCTGATAAATGGTACAAGTTAAAATATTAATAATGCTCATTCGTTTTATGAAAACGGCATTCCGTTATATTACTCGTAACAAGATTCGAATGGTGCCATGATCATCGTCGACGTATAAGTTTACTGAATTTTCGGATATTTTATCGTCATGCAAATGCAATTTCCGCACTATGCTCCTCATCCACTTGTTGTAATGCCATATATTTACAGTAATTATTACTGTATATGTTAATTGTAAGTTAAAAAAAAATATATTGTTGATTAACATAAAAGATTCATATTTATACATTTATACTTTTTCTAATATTAAAAGATTTTTTACAAAAATGAAAAAAATGTAGAATAAATAAGCATGAAAATTTTTGTGCCAAATTTTTTTACTGGTTATTATTTTTTTTTAATGGGAATAATTTTTTAATTTTTGTTTTGATATTATACTGGTAAAAACTCTATACATTAAAAAGGAAGGTGCTCAAACTCGAACCAAACTTTAGCTAATGTATTAGCTGTCGAACGGCTGTTTGGCTCTTCAGATTTTATCAATTTCTTCTTCAAGATAACTAGCGAAAGTTGACAAAATCTGAAAACAGTTTCCTAATGGAGCACTCGCATAGAGCATTTAAATCAATTTAATCTACCATTTTTTCCATTAAATTAAATAAAAATACAATTGAATTCAATTTCTCGTCCTTGCCGGTCAAAATTAGCAGAGGTTGGGACAATTTCAATATCGAGTGGCCATAAGGACCATAGTGCTATGATGCCTTATAAAAATGTTTCAAACTCGTCTTCTTTATTAATAAAACAAAAGTACTGTATATGCTGGCTTATAAGTTGACTTAGAGATTCTTGGCTCAGAAATTCTAGACCTTCGACTACCCCTAAATATGCAGTAATCTATGGCAAAAGCGCATATGGGTGTATTGCTTTAGTCGAAACATTGCCTGTAACATTTTTCAACGTGATGATTGTTACAAAAGTCGTAAAAAAAATCGGATATGGCTGACAAGATTTACGTAAGACACTAAATAATGGCTAAAATCTTCGTCGTCTTGGTAAGGATTCGTGTTAGACATTTTGCATCTAAAACAAGAATAACTATGAGAAACTTGTTATGTAACAGTGACAAACATTAATTCATTTTGTTTTAATAATGCAATGAGCTTCAAATTTATAATGTTATTTAATATTACAATGCACTTGTTACAAGCATGTCTAAAACACAAGCATTGTGGAAAATTTGTATTTATTTTTATTTTTCCACAGAACAGGCCCATTTCTGATGAAAAAGCATTTGGAGGTTTTGTTACATTTGAAAAACTAATGATTCCTAATAATGGATATTGTTCTGGTGCATGAGGGGTGCTTAATTGTGCCACTTTTGAGAAAATATTCTCCTTGACAGGAGTCGAGATTGCTGGAATGCAAAATATACAAAAAGTTTTCTTGTGCTCGGCATGCTTCAGAACTAATGTCTAGATCAGTGTTGCCAGAATATCTGAAGCCCTATTTTAAATTTTCTTGATGCTTTTACTTTCAGGCAAGACTTCTGCACATCTGAGTCAAAATCAACACGTCCGATAAATTGTTTGTAATGTATTGCAATAGTAGGCTACATTTGTATGGCTTTGCTTACGCGCTACCATCTGTAGTGATGTAGTGTAGATGCATTATCTTTTAGGAAACTGCTTGTAGTGTAATTATATAATATTCATTAAACATATTTTAGTCAAAATATTTCTGGCAACCCGTTGGAGTTATGGTAATGCAATGATTCTTGTGAAATGTTGCTGTTCTACGGTAAATGTTTCAAGCCTGCCATATAAGTCAACCGCTAGTTTGAGATATTTTTGGACTTAAGATTCAGTTTTATATGCCAGTTTAAACAGTAAATTCTCGATTGTCAAAATAAATGTAGTTTTCCGCATACTGTGAAAATTGGATGATGATTTGCATACAGTTTTTAATTAGCTATCTGTGCGAATGTCGTGTTATAAACGGTTTATTCTTTGCTTAGCACCATCATCCAATGTTTTTTCTGAATAAAAATTGTAATAAGTATTTGACGCATGAATTAAATTAATTCTTAAAATGTAAAAAACAAAATACATAATCATTAGCATTAATAAATTATATTTGAACTCCAGCAGTGTACATTTTCATATGTATTAAAAACAATAAATTATAGAATTACACATTAATTCCTGCATTTGTGGCATTTAGTATGATGATTTGTAGATTCTGAAATTTATATTGTACTTTAATTTGGAAATAATGACCATATCTGTTTTCTTTTTTTGGACAAATAAGAACAAACTCTATAATGTGAAATGAAACTAAATTTTTTTGAATCTTCTGATTTGGCATCATTCAAATTGTAAAAATAGCCTCTGTTAAAGTTCAATTTGTTTGATTCAGAAGTTGTTTTTAGAATGCAGCTGGTACTGAATTAAGAAATTCAAATGTTTTTCTGTTAAATAAAAGGGGCATATACATAAATATCTAAGCCCACAGTGGAAAATTATAACATCTAAAGATAGGCTTTGCTGATAGTGCTGTTAGTAATTTACCTATTGATGAACTTCAGCCAGATCAGACTGTCTACGGGGAGGATAAAACTTTGGCTGCGGCAGTTGCCTACAAAGAAAACTTCAGTTATTATGGAAGTAGTTCTTTAATATTTCAAAAGATATGCATGAACAGTGTGTTTTAACACAATATAATTACCATTAAAATAACATCTCGTTTTTCTTTTCTGCAACTTTCAAAGAACTTAAAAGATAGGATATTTTATGTGAATATTTAAATTTGTAACAAGTGTTATAATAAGTGAGAATATTACACGTGAAAATTTATTCTTCTCATGTAATTATACCTAGTGTTTTGATAATTTAAAGCTGCAAACTATTTGGTATGAAGATTTAAAATAAGTAATAATATCCGAAAAATGTCTAAATTGTTATGAAAATGAGATATATTAATATTGTGAGATGAAATAATTATTCAAAGTACTTAGGAGCCTGGTTAAACCCGCAACAGGCACAGAAAAAGGCCCTTGGTGCTCACGAGGCAGTCAAAAATGAAAAAAAACCATTCTGTTAAGAATATGCATAGAAAGTTATCAATTACATTATATTATTATTTTTATATTAATACTGAAACTTGCCGACTAGCGATAAATTTCATGATCCTATTTAGACTATAGGAAAGCTAAAATAATGCTATTTTAGTTCAAAGATAAAAAAAAAAGGCTGTTTTGTGTTTAAGCACCTTCCTCAGCGCAAGAATTTCTTTAAATGCACATGTTAAATTCAATTGTTAACATTTTAAAAACAGCACAAACTCTCGTGAAAAGTAAGAAACCTTTTTTTTTAATTAAGAAAAAGTTTTCTACTTTTTTAGAGTATAAAATTTGTTACAAAACTGCTGAATATATTAATATTCGTGTAAACAAAAAGTGTGTTAAATGGATCGTAAGTCAAATTTATGGTGGTTTTACTCGTATAAACAATTTTAGAATTAAAAATAATATATATTAAAGAGAACCTGTTTAAGCATATTTAAAATAAATAATCTTAAAATACACATTCATCAATATATCACTTAATGTTTTCTATTTTATAGCCCATTAAATAATGGCAAAATAATGTTTGAATTGGCTCCAAAAGCAATTTAGTGTGTGTTCTTAACATGATGATAATAAAAATTAAATATATAATAATAAATAAATATAGCTAATATAAACTAAATGTAAAAGAAAAAAAGTCTTACCATGCTTAAAACAACAGAAAATTTTCATAAAACATTGTGAATGTACTCTCTGAAAAAATTATTTGTATATAATTTCAATTTAAAACTGTTTCTAGTAAAGGAAAGAAACAGAAGTTATTGTATTTATTGTAAATTATGCTGATTTTTGCTCACATGAAACATAAGTAAATGTATATTTGATGAAATTTTTATTTGCTATTATAGATAATATATTCACATTAAGATTATTTTAATAACATTTAAATTGTATCAACATGAATATTAAAACTGTATTAAATAACAAATATTAAGAATAATGTAATGAATAGTTTACCTTTTAGAAAATGTTGGTTACAGTTTCAATATATATATAATTATTATTATTATTTTTTTTTCTATAACGTTCTCAGTGTATCTGTCAAATTTCTATACAATAAAATACTTTAAAGAGAGTTCTACTTTAAATCTCTATAATAAACACATTTCTAATTCTATTTTTGTGAACATTGCCAGATTCACAAAATCAGAAATTGAATTATTTTTTTTCTCTAAATTTTACTATATACATTATTGTAAAAAATATTTTTATATATATGTATATATATAAAATGATAAAACTAAAATCTTAACTGGAAGATTCTCAAAATTGCTAGTTCAAAATCTCCATTAAATTTTTTTTACAAGCTTGACAAATGAAATTTTACAAATCTCTCTATTGAGTATAAATTCTGTTATGTAAAATATTGTGGAATTTTATACTGTTTCTTTGTATGTAATATAGAACTGCATTTTATTTAGGTAAGTCCAAAGTAAGATTAAATAAAAATCTTTAAAACAGAATATACACGATGGGCACTTTTCTACTACTCGATAAACTTTACTACACCCATTATTGTCTATGTCTGAATAAAAGTAGATGGATTAAGATTCAGCATAATTTGTTACAGAACATCAGATCTTCAAGTGGAATGTACAGATGAATATAATTACTATTCCTTAGTATCTGGATTTTTTAAATGTTTCACAAGATCAATACATCAACACACAATATATGTATATATATATTATTTGTCTATAATATTGAACACACAGCAATCCAACAACCACTGCTTCTTTCCTTGCACTTTTGTCTCTGCTCTGGAAAAAAAAAATATGAATGTTATAACATTGAAAAAAAAATTTGCTTATTGTTTTAAAATTAGAAATTCTAAGTTAAAACATTTCGTTTTTACCTTGTGAATTTGGTTCAGGTAAGTTTTCTCTAGGTACTAAATGCATTACAGTAGTCTTACCCAGAGGTAACTGGAGAGCTGTAACAAAATTCAAACTTTTAAACATTTTATCCCAGAAATTTACATAATTATTTTTTGTTAAACTAAATGTAGAAGTTTAGATTCTACTTTTTAATTAATTTTTTTCTAAATATTTATGAAATAAAACACTAGAGTGAATATTTGTAAAATTTTCAACATCTTTTTGTATAAAGAAATATTTATATAATTTTTTTCCCCTCCTTATATTTTTGTCCTATTCATTTAGACTGTTGTTTATTAATTTATAAACTGTTCAAAAATATTTGCTTCCTACTGATTCTATTTCTAGTTTTCTGTAAAAAATCATTTAACTTTTGATTTTATAGTTAACATCATGTTTTATATGGAAAATATTTCAAACCTGACAGACCTTGCCTACACTTAAAACATTCCTATTTCCTCCCAAATTCAGGTTTTAAAAGCAAGCATTATATGTATGGAAAATTCTCACATAAATGGCCATGTAATGTAAAAACTGTTTACAGCTATTGCATATTTATGTCATCAAAGAACTTAACTGTAAATTCTGATCTTTTAAGAAAGTTAGAATTAATTAATTATAAAATTAAGACATTACAGTATTGATTTCAATAATGATAAGCCATCAATATTGATTTAAAATTTTGAGAAAACTTATTTTGGCTTTTGTGCTTAACTTAATCATCATTACTTAATATTGAAATATTCAGAAATATTTGTGAAAGAAGAGGAATATTAATGAGATGACTGAAAGAATGGAGTTGATTCTTAAGTTAATAAGATTATTTTGTACCTAAAAACATTAAAGTAAGTCTTTCATTGGCAAATTTAATTACCTGATTTGTCTGAATGATACATTTATTTAATAAAAGTAATACACATCTTTTGTTTAAATGATTTATGTAGGAAGTTTAATAACTAAATAACCTTGTTATTCTTGTCTGTACCAGTTTTGTGCAAGTATAATGATGATGATATTAAGATTGAGTTTAATAATTCAAATAAACAATAATAATTTTATTCTTTTTATTAAATCGTATCAATAATAATTCATTTACTCTGTATAAAACTGATGAATTCAAAGGATTTTTGAATCTGATAAAAACTAAAACTATTCTTGATATCCTGAAGATGTCAATAAGATAAATATTGAATAAACTAAAGCAGGTTTCGCTCAATACTATTTGGTTTTTAGTACCTTGTTTTTAAGAGTTTGTACATTTCATTATCTAAAATTATGCCTAATATAATCACAATATTTGCATTGTACAGTACATTAATAATTAGGTATTATTTCTTAGTACTTAATCAGTTGTCATTCAATATAAAAAATATTTGAGAAACAATTTTATGTAGCATAATACAAAATTGATTCTTGGATGCTACAAAAAAATTAGTAGTGCTAATAATTTTTGTTATTGTTATATCTTAGTTAATAAATATATATGTTTGTACAATATATATAAGCAAGCATTTTCATTTTCGCTACTTACTACAGGATTAGTTTCTTGTGGTTTATATAAGTTTAAATATTATAAATAGGATTTATTAAAAGTTAATAAATCCTATTTATAATTTATTTATGAATTTATGGAATTACAAATATGTATTTTCAGCAAAAAATTAATAATAATTAAACAATAAACAATTCAAATTTCAAGATAGCTAAGTAAAAATTGACAAAGTTTTATACTATTATTATGTTTTCAAAATAAAATGTAATATGGCTTTTTAATATTAAAAAAAAATTTACTCCTAAAATTGTTTTATTTCTATCCATTATTTTGTTTTTGTAGAATGCTCTAGACAATAAAAAAAAAGACTATAACTTCGTCTTTTTTTCCCCCGTCATATTTTTCTAAACTATATTTAAAGACAAGAAAAACAATTTCACTAAACTAAATGGAATCAGAGAAAATATTAGAGCATTTTAATTATATCTATGTTAAATTCAAATCAAATTTTCAATGCAAAAAATAAGTTTATATTTACTGTAAAATTTATATTTTTTATGCATAATAATATAGCAAATATATAGTAATAAATATAGTAATAATAATATACCAATAATATAGTAAAAAATAATAACCAATAATATAGTAAAAAATTTTATGTAAAAAGAACTTTTAGTCACATTACAGTAACTGTAATAATAATTACAATGAAAAATTAAATAACTCACCTCCTAAAGTCACATTTCCGTGAAGAAATCGTCCCTGATATATAAGTCTCAAAATTTCAGCTTTTGGTACAGCTTCATCAGCCCATTCTATATTTTATAGAAAATGTGAAAAGTTTTAAAATCTTCAAAATAGGTCTTCAAAGATATTTTAAGAATATTTGCACAAACTATTATATAGTTAATGCAAAAAATATATTTGTATATATTATATGTTAACAAAAAAATGGACTACTTTCTTCTATGCAATTCAAAAAAGAATTTTTTTAAAAGGGTTTTACCAAATTTGAATTTGCTGAGATAAGAAATTACCTTATCTATTATTACACTTAGATAAGTCATGTTTAAAGTTCTTTCATATGTAACTTACCATAAGGCCAGTTTTCAAAAACATATTGAGCTATATCTGCTGCCGAATCACTTGGTGCAAAGAGAAATTCTCGACTCTTTCCACTGGCTAGAATGAGTTTCATATTAATCTAAACATGAAAAAAAATTATTATTATTAATTTTAATGTGAACAAATTATTTTAACAAAACTTTAGATAATAATATAAAATACAGACAAATGGGAAGGATTTATTTTAAATTTATATTAAATCAATTGCTAAAAATAATAATAATAAATTATTATTATTATTATTATTAATAGAAAACTTAAATTAGCTGAATAATGTACATTTTGATTTGATATTTAAGGTTAATATTTCAACATTTCTTTTCCATAATTGAAAAATATAAATTACTTCTTTATATATTTAAATGGTAAATTTTAATGTTTATGTACAAAAAAAAATATGAGAGATCTCAATATTTTACTCAAAAACTTTTTCTTTTGATACATTATATGAAAATATAACTTTATAGTTTTGCAAATTTACTATAAAATTCTTATAACTATAAAAATTCTATAAATAAAACTGATATTATTAGCAACTTTATTATATTACACAGCTTAATAGATTGCAATAAAATAAGCTCTTTATTAAATTTTAATATGAAGGAATTTTATTAAGATGTCCATTAATAAATTTCTAACTTGCTATAAAAGTTCAATTTAATCAATTCTATCGTTAAATATTATATATTAAAATAAAAGTCATTTGAATAAATCAATTCTTACAATCAATTAAAACCTTTTATTCATTTCATTTTTACATAGCTAAATAATGAATTATTTTCATTGTAAAACAAAAGTTGAAAGATTTATTGGATTTCTCCTTTATTTAGTCAGGACGAAAAAGTATGGCCAGACATTTTGTCAGGATATCAACTTTGTACATTTCACATAATGGGTACGTTATCGTCACGAATTTGAAACACGCCACGGTATCATTTTCTTTCAATACAGCATTATTAAATGATATCAAATTATACACGAATCTTCTTTTTCTCGGTAATACATCAATTTACTTACAGTCCTGCAAATCTGACGTTTATTGTAATTTTAATATCTTCAATAAGATGCTAAAATAACGCAAATTTTAATATTTCATGGCGCATAAATCATATTTATTTTTAAACAGAATAACAAATAAATCTTGTATTACAATATAAATATCAGACACAATAACATATTGTACTCTTTAAATATATATATAGGACCTACTGTAAATTTATACCGTACGTGCATTGTATATTGATGCTTTTTAAATATAAGAATATTGCGCGTGGATAGATAATATTTATTTGTAATAAATTCGTTTAGAATTTAAAAGTTTTAAAATTTATAGAAGAACCTAAATGTGAGATTTTAAATCGCTATAAATCTGCACTAAAATCAATCGACTCTTTCGTGAACTATTTTTGATTGAATGCTTCATTCCACACATACACACAACGAGATCGATCAGATACAGTTAAAGATAATCGGAATCGTTCAGAGTTTAGATTTTGAGGATTATAATGGACTATTTCCTATGAGAATAGATACATATGCGTCATTAAAGTTTATGAGCTCATTAACGAAGTTATGTTGCATAATAGAAATCGATAAATAGACTATGTTAGATTAGCATACGGAATATAAATTGATTCCTAGTTTATGCTGATGAAATTTCATTAAGTGACGACACCTGACAATGTTCTTTTCCCCATTAACATATTGCGAAAATCAAACATTTACGCTTTAATTTTCATCTGTAAATCGATAATTCGGAGTAATATACGTTACCAATTTTTATTACAAGTTACACTTAATGATCATCATGAATAAATATTTTGCAGACAAAAAAAAATCGGCAAATATGCAAATATTCGAAACGTAAATTTGCTAAATTGTCACAAGAGATTCGTTAAAGGCTTAAATTGTTAATTAACCATAATTAAAATCTAATTTAATTTTCTTATAAAGTTTACACTTATATTTCCTCCGGAGTACATGCTAATTTCCTTCATTAAACATCGATAAATTCGATAGGTACGAATTAATCATGTAATTTTGATAGATACTACTGTAATTTATATTCATATAGGTGATGTGGTTGTAAATCAATATGAAACTATTAAGTTACTGTTAATTTGAATATTTGCGTCTATACAACTAGTAACATTAATTGTGCTTTAAACAGTGATGGAACAATTACATGACAGAATTTAGAAAAATACAGGACGTCATTATACCGTACAGTTTGCAAGAAAGAGTAAAAATATATTTTTAACAGGAAAGAATCTAAAAAGAACAGTGTAGACACACTACACTTACACTATGTCACATACTAGAGAAAATAACTGTGTTTTGACTAGGATAAAAAATAAGATTAAAAAACAAGAAAAACAACTCCGTTCCAGAAACAATAAAAGGAATAAAAACATCAATTCCATTAGTAGTAAAACCTTAGATACAGATAATTCTCGACAAGTCTATAATAATTTTTGCTCCGAGCAGGAAATCGGATATTAGTAAAATAAATTAAATTACAGTACCGTCTATTACATTCATACTTGTATTAGATTTAACAAACTTTACATTTTCTAGCCAAATAATTACTTCCATTAGCATAATTACCCATTTATCTCTATTTAATATTTTAAGGCGTAGCGACCTTAATATATATGTGTATATTATATTCAAAGTGTATTTATTGTTATTGGAAGTGAATCTACATCCCTTCTCGGTTCATAGGATTTGCATATTTAATCTTGCATATCGTTGGCGAGAATGATGACATAGCAGTTGCTTCTATCTCACTTGATCGAATAGTTATTTCTAAGACACGGAAGAGCAATGAAACTCAAGGTTAACAACTGAGAGTGGGTGGCGCCAGTTTGGGATAGTTGAAGCTCGGGTTTCGTGCATAAGTAGAGTATAATGAAAACTATACGCTCGAAAGGTGAACAATAAACTTTCTTCTCCATAAAACAAAATGCAACAGTAAATTAAAAAAGGACGAGGGGTAAAAAAACAGATAAACAGAGAGAGAGTGTACGGGCAAAACAATAATATTTCCTAAGGTTAGAAATCATCCATTCGGAAACTTTCAAGAAACTATTACGTCCTGTTCAATAGGATATTCGATGCGACATAAACCTGACTGTGAGTAACGAGGTCATCGCAGCCTTTCAAAGTGACAATTCGATCAATAGCAATGACCCAACGTATAAGAAACATTACAAAATCTAACATAAATCTAAATATTTGCTAAAAATCAATCTTACTATTTTTATTTCATCTATGGAGATTTTAAAATAATATATACTTTGAAAAAAAATAATTATCAATTCTGAAAAAATTCCGTGTCCTGTTTATTTTTGCATAACAAAGCAACAAAAGAAAAATGTCATTCATTCCGATGGGAAAATTATTCTTATAACAATTTCGATGAAATTATCAATTATCTGTGAAAGATATGCTATTTCCATTGCTTTCAGAAGTTAATTCGATTTTAGAAATCTTAGAAAATTATAATTCCAATAAATTGATTTGTCATTTTGCATAACGATTTGAAAAATAAATCTATCCAACTTATCGACCACTTTGTCTTGGATTACCTTACTTTGCTAATATAATTACTCCTTGAATTTTTTTTTAAATCGGTAAAAAAAGAAAATACTATTGGAGCGAGCATTTTCGCATATTTACAAGTGCGTAAAGGTTTTGTGTATGATTTTTTTAAATCGATAATATCTCAAATGGATGGGTATTTCTCTCTAGGACTGTAACCGTGGATTTAAATTATGCTAGGTACAATCATAAGTACCATTACGTCCTTCCGAACTTCTTCAAACAACAACATTTATCTCGGTAACAAATCTAATAAAAATTAGAGTTAGGTGAAATTAATCGCCTTAATCTCAATCATTCATGAAGTAGGAAAGAGCAGGAAGTGAAAAGGATCCTGTTTGTTACAACGGTAACCTTAAGGGTCAACCACCTTTCGGGTGGGCAAGGGTTTTTTTTCCTAATCGGTTGGCTGATTACTTTTCTTAAACCAATCGAAGTTAGTTACCAGAAATATCCTTACAGCCCAATTAAATCAGGTTTAACAATATGCGTTTTAAAAAGGAAAAAAAAATTATCATCTCCAAAAACAAGTTAAAAGTTTGCCTGTTTTATCTTTTCTTTTTTAATTTGAACTTTTTCTGAATTTAATTTAAATTATATATTTTGTTATTTTATTCGAACACTCTTGTTTCTAAACAACATTTAACAAGAAAGAAATTCCTAGGAGTATCAAAATTAAACTTTAATTTATTACAGTCTGTTGTATGCGGTTGTAAAAAAAGAATTATAGATGCACAGCAAAGTAAACAATCTCGAGCAGTAAATGTCTTAGATACTATATATAAAAAGAAAAGTGGATTTTAAAAGAAGAAATGATTGATACGATAAAACACCTGTTAATTTTGTTTCTCAAAAAACAAAAACAAAAAAAAAAAAAATTCCAATGGTTATCCATCAACAACATAGTTATATACAGTACAGTATATAGGCCTACAATATCATTTTAGCGATAGGACACATAGAAAATTAATCAAATCTGGAAAGTTTGAGTTTTTATTGCTCGAACTAGAAACATAAATAACATTATCCACACAAGAAAAAGTTGATCAACAGAATTACTCCTGTTTCATCTCTAAGCTTTGAGATGAAAAAGAAAATCGAGGAAAAAAGTCTAGACTCTTCATATTCCTAAATTAAGATTTGATAACAAAAGCATTTTCTCCCGATTCTTAATTCATTAGCTATCCTTAAACGTATAATATAATATTAATAGTATATAAATACTTTTTGCGATGACCATAAATTTATTTGTACAAAAAAAAAAAAAAATACAATCTTCGATTTCGATTTAAAATACTAAAAACCATTAATTTATTTCGCCTTCGTTCGTTTTCGATGTTGGATCATACCGAAAGCAAACTTTTTTTACTTTTACTTCCCTATGTTTCTACGTAGAATGAGAAAGTAATTTTTGTGGCTTCACCGAATTGTTTGGCAATAAAAGAAAATTTCTTTTTTCTTAACAGCAAACGGATCGATTGCGAAATCCTTCGTAGGAAAGAGTTTTAAGATTAGAAGCAACTCTTTCCATAAAATACTAACGGAATAATAATAATAATAAAAGAATCTAGAAGTCTGCTTTGCTGTAATTTTTCTTATGAACTCATTGAAACTACATAACTTGGTTGAAAACCTGAAGAACTGATAGATTTTTATGAAATTTTCTATCAATCCGATTTCCTTTGTAAATAAGCGAATTTATATTCAAAAGTATAAGAAGTAAAGTATAATAAAAGTAAAACAACTTCGCCGGATAAGATATTTACTCAGGCTATCAATCTTGCAATTCGCTTCGAAAATATATTTTTATATATTAGATGATAAATTTTAATCAAAATCATACAGAAAAACCGAAAATCCGAATCTTAAAAGTACTGTACTGAAGTAAATGTGGCACTTAAAACTTGCAACGGCGAAATTATCACGTTTAACATGATAATTATGTCATTATTAACTTAAAGCAACACGCATGCAAGATTTCATAATTTAATAACGTTTCCTGGGGTGTATAAGGAACTTATCGCATTAAATAATTTTTACGAGAAAGGAAGGGGAGAAAAAAAAACGACTAAGTGTTTTTTCTCGTCGAAGAAAAACAAAATAAAAACATAAAAAAAGAAGAAAACTTAATGCCTTTTAATGTTTTTATTACTTATCACAATTGCTAAATGCTCTTTAGTATTCTACAGTTCAAACTTATGAAACTAGGATAGAAAATTTTCTGTGAAGGTTAAGAGGGTCAAGTACTATATATTCTGTTACTAAAGTTCTGTTTATTTAAGGCAGGGTTCAATTATATTTATTTTGATACGGCTTCTATATTTTATAATCGACGGATTTAAAAAAAAAAAAAAAACTACGCACGCTAATATTGCGCGTAAATAATATTTTAACTTGAAAATTTTCGATTCGCAGAATTAAACAAACTTGATTTAATAATGAATTGAGTTTTACGAGAATTCTCGGTATCCAGAAGAGGAACACATGTAAACTTCTTATATTTTTGAAAGGCCCTTATTGTTTCTTTACAAAGAGAATTTTAAAAAAAATCGTATGCTTTTTCGTACGCACTAGACAACATTTCCGGACTGTTAGCTAAAGAAACTTGATCTATATACTTTAATATATTTATATTTTAAACTGAATATAAATGCAATTTTAAAAATACATTTCGTACCAGGAAAATTGCTCGTGTTTTTTTTAAATATTTAAATTAAATCTAGAAGCGTATAAAAAATGTCTAAATATTTTTTTAAAAATTTACGCTGTATAAACTTTAAATATATCAAAAATATTTTAAAATGTCTTTTTTCTGAGTAGAATATAATGCGAGGAAGATATAAAATGATGGTCACGGTTTGATAACAGAGCAGGTCGGTCACAGGAAGCATTATGAATCATTGCAAAATAAAATGAACATTGTGTTCCAGAACGTGTGTCTTTTTAACTATTAATTATTGCAGGAAGACGATATTGCTGCTGCACAAATACTTGCATTTTCCATTATACCGGACAAATATCGCAATATCCTAATGTTCAGATATTTAAAAATGATAAAATATTTCTATTTAGAATATTTATATCTTCGAAACGGTTTCCGGAATTTCAAATTATAAATCGTAAAATCAAAAATTTAAATTAATTTATCAACACTTAACAACATTTTAAACTTTATTTTGCAATCATTTCAATCTCGTTTATAACGAACATTTGTAAGATTCGATTATTATTTATGTAATTGTAAATAATAATAATATAATCCTAAAGAGAAAAATCGGTATTTGTAAACACATTCTTGCAACTAATCCAGGCTAAGATTAATTACATCTGACCTTAAAGAGGTTAAATTACTTACGTAACTACATGGAGCTGTGCGTATGTATGATTTAATAACGCTATCTTAAAAAAAAATCTTAGTGAAAAAATAATCATTTTTAAATAGTGTGAATACGCTTTTCTAAGAATAATTTTCCTTCCAGAACCGAAACAGTAAACGCAAACAATGCTTTATTGTCGAAGTTAGAGTTTTGACCTAATATTTAAATTTATGTAATATTTATTATAATATGTAAGTTAGTATTTATATATATATATTCTTGCGTGCTTTTGAAATAGTATCGTGATATCTATTTAAATACCAGATGTGGGTGACTTTGTATACAGTACTTTTGTACATTTGAAAAAATAAATAATTAATTCGATCAGTTGGCAAGCAGCATTTAGTCAAAAGAATTCGAAAAATAAAAAAATAGTTAATACACAAATAGCACGCACTGAGGCACAATATGCAAATTCTCTAACGAGTTAGTTATTAAAGAGTGTCAAGGATTTATGAAGTCATTCTATTCTACACTAATAAAATAAAATTATTCCCGAAGTAATAAAACGACGTTCTTCAAAAATATATTATTAATCCCCAACGTTAAGTAACGTGCAATTATAAAAATAAACGTGTATTTATTATTTATTTTCAGGAATTAAACTTTGATTACGGCGAATATATATTTTTTTCGGTGGAATCTATCAACAAAAGCATTGATCAAATATCGATACAGAACTGTTTATAATGATAGCCACCGACTTGTGATTTCCTCAAGCAGACATAAACAAGATCAAGATGACCTCTTCATTTCTAAAAATGAGTAAAAACAATGGTCAATCAATAAAATAATGTATAGTTTGTATTATAGTTAACAGAACTTCTTTTGTAAGGCCAAAAAAACAAAATAAAAATATTAAATTCGGTATATTTGTTTATCTACGTGTATGTATGTATATAAATATTAAATTCTCGTCGATAATATTAAAATTAAACTTATGAAATGAATTTTTTTTTAAGTATTTCTCCATCGAATTAATTATGTATAATGTCTTACATTATAGAGAGAAACATGATCCATTTACAAATTGACCGACCTTTTAAGGAATTAACCCACTTATGGAAGTTCTGAACCGATGTAAAACATTTTATAAAAGTAGAAAATTTTCAAAATTTCTCAACACAACCTTTTCCATTCGTAAATTTTTTAAATAATTCCATTTAAAATTGAATTTTGGGAATACAAACAAATGCTTTGCAACTACACTTATCTGATTTCATTGAATTTGTGTAGAAGTATGTGTACTGTATATAAGTTCATTTATACGTCAATTTAATTTGTAGACATTGTAATAACTCATTAATTATGGTTTTTTTTCTTAATTTTGTGTATTGATTTTTGTAACTTATATAAGTTTGTATTATTAATAATTTATGCATAATGGTTTCACCCATGGTGGTGAAACCAGTATGCTTAAATAAATAAAATGAAATTAATTATTATTCTCACTTAATGAGAATAATATTTAATTTATACCAATTTGTGTGCGTGTGTACAGTCATTTTCTGTGTGAATTTCCTTTTAAATGTATAAAACATGGACCATTTTTTTATAATAATAATAAATTAATGAGGTGTATGTAATTTAATCAATGTATAATCGATTTACCTTATCACTAGGAATCTTCTGTCCCATTCTACTGTTCATCTTCGATAAAAAATATTATTTTATCCACTTTAAGCCTGCGAGCACTTCTTTTAGAAAGACCAAATCATCTTAATTTCAATTTATACCGCAGAAGGGAATGGCTCTACGCAGTTAATATAACACAAGAAATACCACACGTTTCTTCGCTTTTTTACGATGGAAAGTCAAAATGATTAATATACTACGGATTTAAACGTTAGAATATATTTACGGTCGATGATCAAGCGAACATCTCTTCTCTCCGACTTTCTAGAGCAAAATGGCGACTATTGTCAACACTATTCATTAGGTAGCAGACGATAGATGTGCAGCGACATCTGCCGTAGAAAATCGATAAAGCTATTTTTTTTTTTTTAATAATAATAAGAATAATAATAATTATTATATTTTTGAATTCGTTAATTCGTTACTTAATATAAACCGTACTTATTAACAATTTTAATTCGTTTAGTTATTAAGGAATACGCGCCACTAAACGCCAATCTTCCGTAAATGGCGGCTTTGATGTGTTATGAACGATCCGCTTTAATATAATTTTTTGTATGTTTTATTGTATTAAATGCGTAATAAAAAGATTAATTTGTTTAATTTAAATCGATATATATATATATTAGGAATTTTCACATTTTATACAGATAATTTTGAGAGTCTACCGAATACACCATCTTGAAAACGCTATCTACCTTTCCCGTTTCCGATCTTCTCCAAATATTTTAGGAATTTCGAGTGATTATATTACTATTATCATCAAACCGATGATTATTTGCCGTGTTTTCTTAACTAAAGTTAAAGAAAAATATTTTAGAAACACTCATACAGCTTCTTAGATCTGTTACAGTGGCTAGAAAATATAGTGTCGAAATCGAGCTTATTTTATGTCCCTATATTGGAGGTTGCCGCAAGAGGCGCTGCTGTCAATCGTTGTGCTACACTGGCTGTATCATCCTATGTTTATATTGGTTTTAAGTGGGATTTTTAAGCATAGTAAATGTGCTGTAGCCAAGTAAAAGAATTTAGATCGATAATAAATCATATCACTAGCAATCAATTATTATATAGTATTACTTTATTAACATTTATGAAGGAATTCATTTTATTAAAGCTAATTAAGATTCTTATTAAATCAAATAGCCTACACTGTATTGTCTATTTTTACATTACAGCTGTTGAGTGCTGTACAAACAAGTATTATTTAGAGTACAAGAGTAATCTACTCTTGTTATTACCTTATTAACAACAAGGTTTAT
>NW_019385212.1:182072-194579 GCF_000671375.1 Centruroides sculpturatus
GCCCCAACGCGACAAACTACCACGCGCTCTGGCCGACATGTATCGTTTCCCGTTCGTTTCGTGTCTCAGACACTGGTGGGGGAGTAGCTGTGGCCGCCAGCGCCAGAGATCCTGAACACTGTCTGGCAACACTTGCCAAGATCACGAACTCTGTCTGGCAACACTTGCCAACAAGAGTGGCTGGCAACGTAAAAAAAGAAAAGGCGCGAAAGTTCGTTGGATTTTGTCCGGGTGTTGCCCGAGGATGTCTGTGACAGTTCTAACCTTTTCTAATAAAGTTCTTTTTTGTTACTGTTCGTGTTTGCCTGCTTAATGTTAGATCTAAACATCAGTAGGATTGAATGACAAAGATCAAACGAAACGTTTTTTTATATGTATAATTTCTAAAGAATTTAATATATAATTTGAAAATTAAGTAACCGTATGAAATTTCATAATTTTTTAAATCAAAATTTACATATATTTCGAAATAGTTAACGGTTAAAAATATTTTGCGGATGACTTTGTTTGCATTTTAATATCTTCTTAATGTCCAGTGGAATAATTCGGGAGGAAACTCGGGTTTCTTTTTACTATACTGGCTATCTAAATTTTCTACTGGTATCTGAAAATAGTAGATAAATAAATCTATAGAAAGCACCAGAAATTCTTATAAATTTTATGTAAATGAAACCAATTTTTAAGATGGACTTACACGATATATGACGCAGCCTAATATCATTCGCATCAAAATCGAAAAGCAAAATATTCCTGATGTGATTCCAAATATCCAGTAGAAGAGATTCCAAGACATGAAGCCAATAACAGCAATTATTACACAAGCCAATGAAACTATTGAAGTAATTATAAACAAGAGTTCCGAAAACAGAATGCAATTTTTTAAAATTCTTCTACGTTTTTCGTAAATTCTTTCGGATATTAATCCTCGTGTCGGCTATTAAAATAATAGAAATAAGAATATAAATTATAGTTTTCTTCTTAAAAAAATAGCGACTTTTAAAAAGTTTTTTTAATCTTTATTTGCATTTCGAATTAGATAAAGACTTCTTTTAAGCAATGTTTTCTTGTAAAAACTAATTTTTGCGCTGGATTTAAACTTAATATTAAAGATGTTGAGGCCATAATAAAGAAAACACCTTTTTTGCCGAGAAATAAATATAATTTGCAAAAACAAACGTTTTCAGCCTAGTTAATAGGCCATCTTCAGGTCGAAAAAATGGAACGCAAATGTTCCATAAATAGAACATAAAAATATTTAAATCAAAAAATTTTACAAGTAAAAAATAACGGAAGAATAAATAAACAAATAAATAAATTAATTAATTAAAACAGAAATNTACACGTTTTTGCGATGAAAACTTCGGCCGCAACCTCTCTAATAATAAATTATCATTTGATTGAATATAGGAGCATCTGTTCAATGATTAAAGCATTCAACCATTAGACTATGTAGCTTTGGTTCGTACAACGAATCCAATTACTTCGTACTGACCAATTGAAGTACAGATGTATCAACAAGTTCAATCAAGTACAGTAGAAGCTCGATAATTCGTCACGTCCGTGACCGGAGGTGAGAAATTATAAAAAATTCTAGGAACAATAATTAAAACACATTTTGAAATACTTTTGTACTTTAAATTAAAACTATACATAACTTATAACTTACTATTTACAAAACATGTCATCAGAGCTAATAACGTAACTTTAAAAAATACCCTACATACTTTAAATCTTGCCAGAATGTTAAAAAAATTGTTCTTTTGTCTTTATATGTGTGTACATATTACATTTTAAAAAATCCAGCAAAGAGTTGCTTAACTTTCCCCGACAACATTTGGTGGCGCCATCTGCTGATATTTTATTTTTAAAAACTTTTTTATATTTTTAACTATTGTAAAATAGAAAAAAAGCTTAATTTTGAGGGTTAGGATGGGTTTTATTTTAAAAAATATTGTAAATGCTAATAACGAGTAAAATCGTCATTAAGTTTGACCGTACTGGAGATACACACGACCCCTTTTATTTCCACACCGCTCGAGCTTTAATCACTAAAATTTAAAAGCATCAATCCCCTAATGAAAACAAACCTACCTGCAAAATTTCAGAAATTTTCCACAAAAAGCACAGGAGTTATTAAGACACGATTTCACCCGAACAACAAAACAAGCTTGTAAAAATTTCTTAATACATCTATGCATTTATTTTGGCCGAAATAATCAACAGATTTTTCCATTAAAATTGTTTTAGAGGTCTTGATTTCTTAGCTTTTCCAACCACTATTAATGGAGGTTTATGATTTCAGCTTGCATTTGAACAAACCATAATCGTCAGTCTTTCTTTCATCATTTTATATCCTGGAGCCAAAGTTTCTGAACCACACGCTGAAGTTATCGGTGGTAAAGCAATCCGATACAGATCGCTTTTATCACAGTTATACACTTGTGAGCCGAGAGATTACCTTTCATTTAGAACATATGCTAACGTATCCAAGATCGAGAATGCAATGGGTGCTGCTTATGTTACTTATTCAAACCTATTCTATTTAAACCTAAATTTGAAATCGGAGAGATCAATTTTTTGCAATAATTTTTAATACATTCGCTATCATCACTCGTAACTTCTCCTTGAATAGACAGCTGCCGAAACCCGTGTTCCTTCTTAAATTTTCCCAGCCATCTCGCCTAAAGTTCGTTATTGTATGAACCATAAGTAAATAGCTTCATCTAAATCTGTGTTTGTCGGTAGAATAAGCCTAATAAGTTTACTTACGTCACCATAGGTAAGTTCCATTCTTGATTTTCGATTTTGTCTCCATTCTTTTTTAAGTCGTTTGAAAATGTTACAGAGTTGGCTGGCTCTTTCTCCTTTTCTAAGACGCTGTAGAATTTCGAATTTCAATGGTAGATCAGTAGATTGGCGATTAGACGGTCCTTTTAAAGCCATTACAGAATATATAATTCACTTTTAATTAATCCGAATACAGTACGTAAAATGAGAACCAAAACTTTGAACTGTAAACGCAATGAAAACACACTAAATACAGCAATTAACGAGAACTGGCTATTACACATTACGTGTGAAATAGGGTTCAGTGTCTAAAAATAAAACCTTTTCGAGGTGACAAATTGCAGAACATGACGAATTATCGAGTTTCTACTATAGTATATTTTCACTCTTTCCGCTCTGTGGAAACTAAGAGGTACTTTTTTCCATATCCATCATGGGTTCAGTCGAGCCCATTAGTAATAGAAACTTGATAATTAGAAATAAATCATGATATAAAAAGTTTATGGGTAAGGCAAATTTAACATACGAGCAATTTACCAATAAAAGCTTTATAATTATACTATTTATTATGAATAAATCTGTAACAACTCCATAAATTTGGTCTAAAATCAAAATTATTTTTAAAAAATTCTTGTTATTCTTATGACATTTTGCAATTCGAATTTATTTAAAATGAGATTAACGATTATAGAACGTAAGAGTTAAAGAGTTAAACACAATGTCTTGTCTATTCAAAGAGACGATCAGGAAGATTAAAAATGTTGATTCGTATTTACTAATTCGCTCTATAATTTACAGAAATACGGAGCACGAGATAATTTTCTACAAAAGAATTCACTTTCAAAGATTAATCTCCAGCTTCAACTCTGATTAATCGCATCATCAAGGCAATGGCTTCAATTATGCACTTTACAAAAGGGTCTGATCTACTCTACATGACTTTTTTTTCTTTAAAACTCTCCGCCCCGTGAGCACTAAAGAGGACCTCTTTTAGCAAGCCCATTTTGGATTTGGCCCGGCCCACAAGGGCGGCAAGGACATATCCGGACGGACCACCACCGAAAAAATCCTGGGGATTTTTCGAGCCGTTCGGATTCGATCCCGGGTTCCCTTGACCACTTGGCCATCCGGCTGTCCCTCTACATGGCGTGGGACATCAGTTTGGTTCATGTAAATACATCAATATAATTCATTTTAATGATTTATTTATTTATATTCGTTCAATAATGCAATATAGCATGAGATAAATACCCCAATAATACAATTAATACGCCCATAAGAAACGATATGCAAATTATGATGTCTGAATGATATCTGATAAATCCTTATTCAGAATAATTAAAACCCGTAAAAATTCTAATTTTAATCATAATCTACCAACAAAAAGTAAATTTATTTAACAATTTAACAATTACCTCTTCTTGTATATGCTGGTTTTCAATCATAACTAGAAATATCAACGAGTGGTTTGCAACTAAAAATATCAACGAGAATTTTTAAATTCGAACATTTTATATGTTTAAAATTTAGAATTTTTTCTGTCTTTCACACGTCTATAAATTTATAAAACATTATAAACAATATTCGTGGATAATAATAATAATAATAAAAATTATAATTAAAAATTACCACCGGAAATATTCTTTATAACAGTTAATGAACAACCAATTATTGCAGAGACAATAAGATTTTTCCCATAAACGTATGAATTCTAATACAGGTAAACCACCGAATTTCAGGCAACTCCTNCCCCTATAACACTGTTGATAATTCCGTTTTATATGAATTCCGTGTTGTACGAGTCACTTAGATTTTACAAATACGTGTGCCGGGCTGTGAACGGCTCACGTATTTGTAAAATTTAAGTGACTCGTACAACACGGAATTCATATAAAACGGAATTATCAACAGTGTTGTAGGAGAGTCGACTGTAATTTGGACTATTTCATTATATTAATATCACAAAAATATGGCTATAAGTAATATATATATATATACATATACAAACACATACAGTTTATACAGTTTTTTTTTTACTCAATACAGGGGTGTAAGTGCCACATTTACCTCCTCTCTGGCCAAATTTTATTTAAAATTGTACTGTAAATACATACATACAATTAAATACATACATATTATTTTCATTTTTTTCATATACTAGCATGTAATTTTCATACATATAATGTATTACTCATTTAAAGTAAGCTGTCACATCAACACAGAATTTGTTAAAAATCTTAAAAATAACAAAAAAAAAAGTCTTTTAAAATAGAATTAAATTTGCTAAATTGAAAGCATTTTTAAAGGGCAAAATTACAAGGGGAAATTTTATTTTCCTGAAGACACCACACTAGTTTACTGAGAGACCACAGATGGTGTTTAGGGCGCACTTATTTACATTATTTACACTGTACTTGTTGGTGGTGATACCACAATTTTGAGATATTTTTAGTTCGTTTTGCTTAAATTTAACCATAGCTATGGCTTCTAAGAGAGATGAGAGTGTCTGTAGGGGTGTCGAACGTAAACACCAATCCATATCGATCCAAGTTTCTAGTAGTCCGTAGTGTTTAGGCACGTGAGAGGTATATAATTAATGGGTTAAAGGTATGTTGATGAATTATTATTAGTATTATACGTAACCTGTGTTGTCCGGCAAGGTTTTGGAATCAAGGATGCCGGAAATTTCATAATGTATCTGTACCTGCCTAGCTATCTTGTACCTAGCTTTGTACTCCATTGTGGCTTAACCAGTGGAAGACACGATAAAAGACTTCAATTTTCTCAGAAGAGAGTTTCAAACTACTGCAAATTAATTACTCAGTACACAGATACAGTTCTAATTGTGATTACATTCTCCATTCTTAATGTGTGCTGTCTTACCCCAATGTTAAGATGGAATAATCACTGCAAACTTAATGCCAATTATACAGACCATGCCTTAGAATATCACAAATAAACACAAATTCAAAACAGCGCCAATAATTTAAAACAACACAGTATTAATTTGAGTAATCAATGCTCCTAACACAAACCCCCCTGCATAACTATTGCTTAAATAAGACCCGATAACCAGTTTTAAACAGAACCGATTTATAGATAATTGTCAAGAAAGCAAGGAGGAAAAGGCAATTCGTTTTCTTGGTTGAAAAGATTTGCCTTCGATTATAAACCAACTTAAAAATAACATAAAAAAGATATAGTCAGAGAAGATGGCCACAGATGAAAGAAATCAAGATAACTTCACCTTTCATTACTTGCTACATTAGTCATTGCGGCTAAAGAGTAGTTTACTTATAATAGTAGTATGAATAGTGTAATGAAAGAAATTGCTAGTCGAAAGGAATCAAGAATGGTATTAAGAAGAGCCCCTAATTTGTATAAGATCTTGAGAAATGATAAGGATAGTATCAAAGTGGAAGAAAAAGCAGGGGTGTATAAGATTCCTTATGAAAACCTACAACTGGATGTTAATTAATCCGAATACAGTACGTAAAATGAGAACCAAAACTTTGAACTGTAAACGCAATGAAAACACACTAAATACAGCAATTAACGAGAACTGGCTATTACACATTACGTGTGAAATAGGGTTCAGTGTCTAAAAATAAAACCTTTTCGAGGTGACAAATTGCAGAACATGACGAATTATCGAGTTTCTACTATAGTATATTTTCACTCTTTCCGCTCTGTGGAAACTAAGAGGTACTTTTTTCCATATCCATCATGGGTTCAGTCGAGCCCATTAGTAATAGAAACTTGATAATTAGAAATAAATCATGATATAAAAAGTTTATGGGTAAGGCAAATTTAACATACGAGCAATTTACCAATAAAAGCTTTATAATTATACTATTTATTATGAATAAATCTGTAACAACTCCATAAATTTGGTCTAAAATCAAAATTATTTTTAAAAAATTCTTGTTATTCTTATGACATTTTGCAATTCGAATTTATTTAAAATGAGATTAACGATTATAGAACGTAAGAGTTAAAGAGTTAAACACAATGTCTTGTCTATTCAAAGAGACGATCAGGAAGATTAAAAATGTTGATTCGTATTTACTAATTCGCTCTATAATTTACAGAAATACGGAGCACGAGATAATTTTCTACAAAAGAATTCACTTTCAAAGATTAATCTCCAGCTTCAACTCTGATTAATCGCATCATCAAGGCAATGGCTTCAATTATGCACTTTACAAAAGGGTCTGATCTACTCTACATGACTTTTTTTTCTTTAAAACTCTCCGCCCCGTGAGCACTAAAGAGGACCTCTTTTAGCAAGCCCATTTTGGATTTGGCCCGGCCCACAAGGGCGGCAAGGACATATCCGGACGGACCACCACCGAAAAAATCCTGGGGATTTTTCGAGCCGTTCGGATTCGATCCCGGGTTCCCTTGACCACTTGGCCATCCGGCTGTCCCTCTACATGGCGTGGGACATCAGTTTGGTTCATGTAAATACATCAATATAATTCATTTTAATGATTTATTTATTTATATTCGTTCAATAATGCAATATAGCATGAGATAAATACCCCAATAATACAATTAATACGCCCATAAGAAACGATATGCAAATTATGATGTCTGAATGATATCTGATAAATCCTTATTCAGAATAATTAAAACCCGTAAAAATTCTAATTTTAATCATAATCTACCAACAAAAAGTAAATTTATTTAACAATTTAACAATTACCTCTTCTTGTATATGCTGGTTTTCAATCATAACTAGAAATATCAACGAGTGGTTTGCAACTAAAAATATAAACGAGAATTTTTAAATTCGAACATTTTATATGTTTAAAATTTCGAATTTTTTCTGTCTTTCACACGTCTATAAATTTATAACACATTATAAACAATATTCGTGGATAATAATAATAATAATAAAAATTATAATTAAAAATTACCACCGGAAATATTCTTTATAACAGTTAATGAACAACCAATTATTGCAGAGACAATAAGATTTTTCCCATAAACGTATGAATTCTAATACAGGTAAACCACCGAATTTCAGGCAACTCCTTTAATCCGGGCAAAATTACAAGGGGAAATTTTATTTTCCTGAAGACACCACACTAGTTTACTGAGAGACCACAGATGGTGTTTAGGGCGCACTTATTTACATTATTTACACTGTACTTGTTGGTGGTGATACCACAATTTTGAGATA
Organism: Centruroides sculpturatus; assembly: GCF_000671375.1. Taxonomy (NCBI): domain Eukaryota; kingdom Metazoa; phylum Arthropoda; class Arachnida; order Scorpiones; family Buthidae; genus Centruroides; species Centruroides sculpturatus. The sequence continues at coordinate 190,048 of NW_019385212.1, forward strand.
TTTTTAGTTCGTTTTGCTTAAATTTAACCATAGCTATGGCTTCTAAGAGAGATGAGAGTGTCTGTAGGGGTGTCGAACGTAAACACCAATCCATATCGATCCAAGTTTCTAGTAGTCCGTAGTGTTTAGGCACGTGAGAGGTATATAATTAATGGGTTAAAGGTATGTTGATGAATTATTATTAGTATTATACGTAACCTGTGTTGTCCGGCAAGGTTTTGGAATCAAGGATGCCGGAAATTTCATAATGTATCTGTACCTGCCTAGCTATCTTGTACCTAGCTTTGTACTCCATTGTGGCTTAACCAGTGGAAGACACGATAAAAGACTTCAATTTTCTCAGAAGAGAGTTTCAAACTACTGCAAATTAATTACTCAGTACACAGATACAGTTCTAATTGTGATTACATTCTCCATTCTTAATGTGTGCTGTCTTACCCCAATGTTAAGATGGAATAATCACTGCAAACTTAATGCCAATTATACAGACCATGCCTTAGAATATCACAAATAAACACAAATTCAAAACAGCGCCAATAATTTAAAACAACACAGTATTAATTTGAGTAATCAATGCTCCTAACACAAACCCCCCTGCATAACTATTGCTTAAATAAGACCCGATAACCAGTTTTAAACAGAACCGATTTATAGATAATTGTCAAGAAAGCAAGGAGGAAAAGGCAATTCGTTTTCTTGGTTGAAAAGATTTGCCTTCGATTATAAACCAACTTAAAAATAACATAAAAAAGATATAGTCAGAGAAGATGGCCACAGATGAAAGAAATCAAGATAACTTCACCTTTCATTACTTGCTACCATAGTCTGTGCAGCCAAAGAGTAGACATTAGTCAACCTGGATGGAAGAGTCTATGTCAGATAAAAGGAATGAAAGGAGACATATAGGAATTGACACGCGTTTTTATACTATCTCGATCGTAAGTAATTTTACAGTTTTACATTTTTTTTACAGATTTTATTACCGTAATCCGTGTGTCAACTCCTTCCATCCCTTTCATCTCACATAGACCTTACCATCTCTAGCTGATTCATGTATATTCTTTCGATGAGCGGCCTATAGTTTTCTATATAAGTTCTAATTCTCTACATAATGGAGATTAGTAGTACGAGAAAGTTCAAACTGTACGCTCTCTTCCGTGACTTGCAGTCACGAAATTTACTACGTCATTTTCTAATCATTGAAAACTGCTAGTTTTCTCCATTGAAAATGAACCGTTAAACTAAATATCGATTTTTCGATAATTCCAATTTTTCGCTATTATTTACATACGTGTATATTAAATATAGATACAGTAAAACCTGTGTAAACCGAACCGATGGTAAATTTCCGTTTTAGACAGGTTTTTCACTTAAAATCGTGATTATTTTTCTCATTCCCTAATTATTATCGATATTTCTCTATTAATTTGCTGTATTTTACTGGGTAAAACACAGCAAATTAGGTGAAGCGGAAACCATGCTAAACACATTGAGTTGTGTTTATTTATGTCTAGTCAAATGTAACCATGCATTCAGAGCAATTTGACTAAAATCAAAGTCACATTTGTTAAAATTTAATGGTTTTTTTCTCGATTATGATAAATAGTAATTAGGTCAAATTTTTATATTTTTAAAAGTCAACGAACGATCTTAAGTTTTATCCTCACAATTTTTATTTCAAATGCTCCTTTCTCATCTACTTTTATTAATTATTTTAATTTACAGTCGACCCCCCCCNTTCAAAGATTAATCTCCAGCTTCAACTCTGATTAATCGCATCATCAAGGCAATGGCTTCAATTATGCACTTTACAAAAGGGTCTGATCTACTCTACATGGCTTTTTTTTCTTTAAAACTCTCCGCCCCGTGAGCACTAAAGAGGACCTCTTTTAGCAAGCCCATTTTGGATTTGGCCCGGCCCACAAGGGCGGCAAGGACATATCCGGACGGACCACCACCGAAAAAATCCTGGGGATTTTTCGAGCCGTTCGGATTCGATCCCGGGTTCCCTTGACCACTTGGCCATCCGGCTGTCCCTCTACATGGCGTGGGACATCAGTTTGGTTCATGTAAATACATCAATATAATTTATTTTAATGATTTATTTATTTATATTCGTTCAATAATGCAATATAGCATGAGATAAATACCCCCAATAATACAATTAATACGCCCATAAGAAACGATATGCAAATTATGATGTCTGAATGATATCTGATAAATCCTTATTCAGAATAATTAAAACCCGTAAAAATTCTAATTTTAATCATAATCTACCAATAAAAAGTAAATTTATTTAGCAATTTAACAATTACCTCTTCTTGTATATGCTGGTTTTCAATCATAACTAGAAATATCAACGAGTGGTTTGCAACTAAAAATATAAACGAGAATTTTTAAATTCGAACATTTTATATGTTTAAAATTTCGAATTTTTTCTGTCTTTCACACGTCTATAAATTTATAACACATTATAAACAATATTCGTGGATAATAATAATAATAATAAAAATTATAATTAAAAATTACCACCGGAAATATTCTTTATAACAGTTAATGAACAACCAATTATTGCAGAGACAATAAGATTTTTCCCATAAACGTATGAATTCTAATACAGGTAAACCACCGAATTTCAGGCAACTCCTTTAATCCGGGCAAAATTACAAGGGGAAATTTTATTTTCCTGAAGACACCACACTAGTTTACTGAGAGACCACAGATGGTGTTTAGGGCGCACTTATTTACATTATTTACACTGTACTTGTTGGTGGTGATACCACAATTTTGAGATATTTTTAGTTCGTTTTGCTTAAATTTAACCATAGCTATGGCTTCTAAGAGAGATGAGAGTGTCTGTAGGGGTGTCGAACGTAAACACCAATCCATATCGATCCAAGTTTCTAGTAGTCCGTAGTGTTTAGGCACGTGAGAGGTATATAATTAATGGGTTAAAGGTATGTTGATGAATTATTATTAGTATTATACGTAACCTGTGTTGTCCGGCAAGGTTTTGGAATCAAGGATGCCGGAAATTTCATAATGTATCTGTACCTGCCTAGCTATCTTGTACCTAGCTTTGTACTCCATTGTGGCTTAACCAGTGGAAGACACGATAAAAGACTTCAATTTTCTCAGAAGAGAGTTTCAAACTACTGCAAATTAATTACTCAGTACACAGATACAGTTCTAATTGTGATTACATTCTCCATTCTTAATGTGTGCTGTCTTACCCCAATGTTAAGATGGAATAATCACTGCAAACTTAATGCCAATTATACAGACCATGCCTTAGAATATCACAAATAAACACAAATTCAAAACAGCGCCAATAATTTAAAACAACACAGTATTAATTTGAGTAATCAATGCTCCTAACACAAACCCCCCTGCATAACTATTGCTTAAATAAGACCCGATAACCAGTTTTAAACAGAACCGATTTATAGATAATTGTCAAGAAAGCAAGGAGGAAAAGGCAATTCGTTTTCTTGGTTGAAAAGATTTGCCTTCGATTATAAACCAACTTAAAAATAACATAAAAAAGATATAGTCAGAGAAGATGGCCACAGATGAAAGAAATCAAGATAACTTCACCTTTCATTACTTGCTACCATAGTCTGTGCAGCCAAAGAGTAGACATTAGTCAACCTGGATGGAAGAGTCTATGTCAGATAAAAGGAATGAAAGGAGACATATAGGAATTGACACGCGTTTTTATACTATCTCGATCGTAAGTAATTTTACAGTTTTACATTTTTTTTACAGATTTTATTACCGTAATCCGTGTGTCAACTCCTTCCATCCCTTTCATCTCACATAGACCTTACCATCTCTAGCTGATTCATGTATATTCTTTCGATGAGCGGCCTATAGTTTTCTATATAAGTTCTAATTCTCTACATAATGGAGATTAGTAGTACGAGAAAGTTCAAACTGTACGCTCTCTTCCGTGACTTGCAGTCACGAAATTTACTACGTCATTTTCTAATCATTGAAAACTGCTAGTTTTCTCCATTGAAAATGAACCGTTAAACTAAATATCGATTTTTCGATAATTCCAATTTTTCGCTATTATTTACATACGTGTATATTAAATATAGATACATTAAAACCTGTGTAAACCGAACCGATGGTAAATTTCCGTTTTAGACAGGTTTTTCACTTAAAATCGTGATTATTTTTCTCATTCCCTAATTATTATCGATATTTCTCTATTAATTTGCTGTATTTTACTGGGTAAAACACAGCAAATTAGGTGAAGCGGAAACCATGCTAAACACATTGAGTTGTGTTTATTTATGTCTAGTCAAATGTAACCATGCATTCAGAGCAATTTGACTAAAATCAAAGTCACATTTGTTAAAATTTAATGGTTTTTTTCTCGATTATGATAAATAGTAATTAGGTCAAATTTTTATATTTTTAAAAGTCAACGAACGATCTTAAGTTTTATCCTCACAATTTTTATTTCAAATGCTCCTTTCTCATCTACTTTTATTAATTATTTTAATTTACAGTCGACCCCCCCC